>NC_088865.1:8085877-8170877 GCF_032884065.1 Artemia franciscana
GGAATTTGCTATAGTATGGGCCAGCAAGCGTAGTTTTATGCTGTTTGCCAACTACCGTGGAAATATCACAGTTACGCTGTGTCGTGAAAAATCACCCAAGGGGTTGATATGCTTCGATGTCTGCAGCATTTTCCCCCGCAAAGGATACCTCTAACTATAATCTATTCTTTTGTTTATCCCTATAGGTCCAGCGGTTGCCTCCTCTGGGGTAATAGCTTCTTATGCAACTATAGAAGAGACGAGTTCAACAAAATAAATCTGCTAGACCAATATATCGGTGTGTCACCTGTGTTGTGTGTCATCTTTTTATCACCATGACACCTGCGTTTGTTTTATGTCCCTGAAGCTCTAATATAGGTCAGTTAAGCGATTACCAAGCTGCAGAATTTGTGTTTCAATGTATGAATGGTTTGACCTCCTGTGTTTTTAAGAGTGTTTTCCAATTTAATAGTGACCTGCATAATTATGGAATTAGGTATAGTGACAGTATAGTTATTGATTTACTTCATTGTACGAGATCTCATTTTCAGTGAGACACTTGTGTCTATCTTTATAGAATATGCTAACAGTGAGCATTGGGGCAGCGGAGCACGTGCCTTAGTTTAAAAAGAAATTAAAAGATTATTTTGGGGGGATAATTTTTGAATTCTATTATAGAAGGTAGGGTGGTTAGGAAGGAAGGTTTGGTAGGGCAGAAAGGGTGGGCTGAGGATGTAAGGTAGGGTAGAGTTGAGGGGGATTTTAGAATTGATGAGTGACGGTGACTGCATTGCTATTATTATTTTTCTTTTATATTATATTTGTCTATCATTATGTTTAATTCAATATTTTATTTTTTTTAATTTGTATTATTATTATTATTATTTGTATTTAACTTTATTATTTAAGTTTAGTTATTTATTTTCGTTTGTTTATAATAATTTTTTTATTTGTTATAAATATTGGGTTTAGTAGGTACGTGGACTTTCGCGTGACCAAAAACCCTAATAAGTTTTTATACAGCATGAAGTTTTGTTTTTATTTATGTAATTGTGAATGTTAAGAATAAAAATTGAACTCGAACTTAACTGATATCATGAAAAGCACAAATTTAGACCCAAATTCTTCTTAGGGAAGGCCCTCAGCATGGGCGTACGTACCTTCTTGTCTGGGGAAGGAGGCAGCCGTACTTACCCTTCTTAAACATTTTCGGATATCCATTGATTAGAAAACACTGTCAAACTTGTCAAACACTTAGGTTGCTTCTTTTCGTCAAATTTATTTGGTAGAACACGAGGTAGGGGTGTGTACAGGGTTGCCACAACGGTTAGTTTCTAAAGTGTTAAAATTGCCCAATTTTGCGTGCTAAGCAGCGATTTTTGGTGCTTCAGTAAAAGCAAATTTTGTCTTCCCCCCTCCCCCTTCCGTCTGCCCATGGCCCTCATGACTAATCTTAGGGTAGAATATTTCCTCCGACCTGGAAGCATGTATGTAGGCATATAGTATTAAATTGTTGAATAGGAAAATGATTCAGTGATTAAAAGACACGCGTTTTTAGCCTAAAAGGAGATGGAAGTATGCAACTCCTCTCTCATAATGGCTATGAAGGTTTTCATGTTTTATTTTTGATTTCAGGCCGCCCAAAGCTAATCCTGGAAAGAATGTCCCTACCCGTGCAATAATAGAAAATAGAAATCCAGACAGACTTGGAACCGTTGAGTGTCGGCATTGGAGACTCGGACACTGTCCATTTGAAAACACTTGTTGGTACAAACATATCCTAGAACATAAAGGTGTCGATATAGAATAATTTGCTTATCATAAATTTTTTTTATTCTATCCTTGGGAAATGTGTATGCCAAAAGTCATAAAAGACTGTACTTCTGTTAAAAATCTGGCAGCTTTTTAGTTCTATTTAAAGGGATCACCCATGTCCCTTCTTTTGGTGGTAAAACCCCATGAATTGGTAATAGGCTAAATCGTAATCCGTACTATACAATACTTAATTGTAGTTGGTAATATATTAAACGTCTTTAAGAATGGTCTAAAGATAATGAGGGTAAATTTTTATGTAGTTATTCAATTAGTAATGAACTAATTAATTGTTATTAATAATAATTAATTAGTAAAGTAATTGTTATGCAGTAATTAACTGAAGGAATTCATAGACTAATGTCTTTTGGACTTTATTCAATATAGCGCTGAATATACCATTCGTCCTTGCTCTTACAAGACTTCAAACATATTCTGAGGGATACTAATCCTCATGTTGTAAAGTAAGACAATTGTAAGAAAATTTTTCGTTAAAACTGTGTTTATATTTTACATAAAGGTTAATTACTTCACGGCAAAGGTGCGGAGTCGCATTAAAAAGCTTTATATCTAAAACAGTTCCGTGGCATTTTGTAAAAAGGGCCCAAGTCCACTTTTCCTGACTTTATATGGGCGCAAAATGAAAATAAGAACGCATAATGAAAAATCTTTTTCACAGATTAGAATTTAAGAAACTTCAAACTTTAAAGACTAATTCCTAGTTAACTTTTCGATCGGAATTGGCTGGAATTGTCCAAATTGCGGAATTGCTCGTTATTTAGAAGTTCAGGGACTTAGGCTTTTTTATGCCCTTTTGGAACAATTTATAGCTCGGTCAGAATTATCCATAAGCCCATTTTGTATAGACCAATCGATAAACCTCTTCGAACCGTGGGCTTAACTCATTTTCGGAAAAAAATGGCCTTAGGCCCTTTTTTGCAGAACGCCACGGAGTTATTTCTTCATATTCAAGATTATAGTCAAGTCTTTAGGTTTAATCTGTTCATGAGACTTCTTTTTTAATCTTACATAAACCACATGGATATGGGTATTTTTATTCAAAGAAGAATAAAAATATTGCCCTAAATTTAAATGGCTAAACAGAATATCTACTCTTTTTCCCCCAGATATCTTATCATAAATTAAATTTTACTCCCCCTCCTTTCCCTTGATGATCGAAGCATCTTCGTTACTTATCCTGGTGTAGCTATATTGTATTTTAAATTTTTGGAAGGGCACTCACTACCAAAGAAAATGCTACTTTTTAGAATGCAATGGTTGTAAATAAAAACTTTCCATGGAGTCCCCCCCCCCAGAAAAAAATAAAAAACTATTATAAAATTGTATTATAAAAATTATAATTCAAGGATCCTTAAGTGGAATCCTGAATTATCTGACTTTGTGATGATTATGTTCGATCCGTAACAATCACAACATATTGACCCGGCTTTTGAAATTAAATGTGAACCTGCTCGTTTAAATACATTTTTTTCCTTTTTTAAACTTGGGGTAGTCTGGTGTTTCAAAACTTAGTTAACTTTCCAATAAATAATTATTACAATAAATAATTATTTATTAAACATTTCTTTAAATATGACTGAGAACCCAGACGTATTTGAAGATATCTTAACCCCAATAATTTCAAAATTACAACTCATTGGTTATCTCCAAATCTTGAGCGTTAGTGTTTTTTTTTGTTTTTTTTTGGAAATAAAAACATTTGGCATGATTGGAAAGAGTAGGACTAACGTTGAGAAAGATATCTTCGGAGCGGGAGTAATCGAAAAAAGTAATCGAGAAAGCTCCGGAGTGGGAGTAATCGAAAAAAGTAAACGAGAAAGCTTCGGAGTGGGAGTAATCGAAAAAAGTAATCGAGAAAGCTTCGGAGTGGGAGTAATCGAAAAAAGTAATCGAGAAAGCTTCGGAGTTGGAGTAATCGAAAAAAGTAATCGAGAAATCTTCGGATTGGGAGTAATCGAAAAAAGTAATCGAGAAAGCTTCGGAGTGGGAGTAATCGAAAAAAGTAATCGAGAAAGCTTCGGAGTGGGAGTAATCGAAAAAAGTAATCGAGAAACCTTCGGAGTGGGAGTAATCGAAAAAAGTAATCGAGAAAGCTTCGGAGTGGGAGTAATCGAAAAATTTCCGCTGTTCCCCAGGCCAAATTAACTCGATAACTAACTTAGAATTTGGTGATATATTTAGGTTTGTATTCGTTCCTGAGTTTTTCTTAACTTCACCTCTTCTTATTCAGACCCTTATTTTATTTGCTGTAGGGAGTTTTATCACCTATTAAAAGAAGAGCCAATAATTTTTCTGTCATCTCAAGATTTTCTCTTTTTTTGGGGGGGGGGGAGGGGGGGTGGTAAAGGATGATGGTAAATTTGTCAAGACAAAAAAAGGATAAATTCTCTAAAACTACGGAAACAAGGTAGAAATCTTGAGAATCGTAGTTTTTTTCGGATGGGTAGTCTTTAAGTCCAAATGTATTAGTTTTATATTTTAATATCCCGATTTCAGCCTCTACCAATTAATGTAAACCCTATTTTGAGATAAAGCTGAAGAAAACTAAATAATTTTTTTTTTTATATATATTTCGCCTTTAAGAAAAAATTTTGCTTTAGGTTTTATTTTCAAAATATTTTTGTTTTATTGGTTTCAGTAACCATACTTCACCCACCCACAAAAAATGGACTATTATACATTAGCAATTTTTTATATCGTTTGAAAGTTCTCATTTAAGTTTAGCTA
Source organism: Artemia franciscana (assembly GCF_032884065.1). Taxonomy (NCBI): domain Eukaryota; kingdom Metazoa; phylum Arthropoda; class Branchiopoda; order Anostraca; family Artemiidae; genus Artemia; species Artemia franciscana. Next base: position 8,090,417 of record NC_088865.1, read on the forward strand.
AAATGTGTATTCTAACAGCCAGGGACAGTCAGGCTTGGTAGGCTTAGGTTAGGGTTGGGTAGGTTAGTTCAAGAGCGCAACTAGGGTTTTTTTTTTTGGGGGGGGGTGCCACCAGGATTTTTGTTTATCAAAATTCAAGCGGAAGTTTTTCTTCATTTTCCTTTTTGGTACATTCTGAAGTGTCCTCTTTTTTCCGGGGATATCAACTTTCCCCCCTTGTGACACTTTTGTTGGGGTTTGTCAATATAATTATGGCTGAACAACATAAAAAGATGTCTATACGAAGAAATGTTGACTTTAAGAAGTTAAATGACATTTTTTATTCTAGTACTTTTGAAAATAAAAATAGACAATTTTGACTAGATGTCATTTTTGGAAGTAGTGGAGGATTAGGGCTGCAAATAGTAAAATCTTTTACTAGTTTACGTCTAAATTGGCCTTAGCCAGGTGAAAGGCAAATATACATTTAAAAAAAAAATCATTTTTGCGTTTATGGCTCTACTTTTTAATTGAGCCGAGCTCAAATGTGAAGCTCAATGTCCAATTTGTCAGCTCCGGTTTGAGATATTACTTTTGTAATGATTCCCTTATATGTGATATACGTTTCAAATTCTGTGTTTATTACGATTTAGTCTATAGAATAACTTGCTGCTATTTTGTGCAAAGGTGATTCAGCTGTGGATATTTTTCTTATTGGTATTCTAATACGATTTTGGCGCCGGCCTGATGGGTAGCATATGTACTATTCGTCCGTTTAATCTTCTTGTAAAGTTATTCCCTATGTTATTTTATAAAAATTTACTACTGCTAGCAACTCAATGCAGGACCAAGCCGTCTGAAGCGAAAACAGCTTGACACCCTCCTCCCCCGGAGCCTCACTCTTTACTTCCTTTCACGCAAGTTCCTAATCTCTTAAGTAGAAGTCTTATTTCTGTCAATCATATTCGAAGACGTTCTGTCTTTCGTTTTGCCCATAAGTGCTCTTATAAATTCCATATTTTATCCAACCACATGAAAGTCAATGAGGATTATGTTTTCATGCTTTCTTTGTTAAATAGGACTATAAATTTTAAATATAGTTCGTCTACAATTCAAATTTTTCTCTCTCTTAAAAATCGCTATATCCAGTTTGTTATTTTTAGACATAATATTTTAATTAGTAAAATCGTATCCGAAAATATCTTTTTTCTTCGTATTTAGTATTTTCCTACAACGTTCAAGTAAAAACAGATATATACATTTCAATGGGGCCCATAAACTATAGCTTTAGGGGGTCAAAGAAATCAGTTGTCAGCAAATAAATTTTATAATCCTTATTTTTTTAATAAAAGAAAAAAAAAGTTATGCTAAACGTCGTTTTAACCGAATTATTATTTGGATTAGGTTCTGAAGATAAATTAAAGCAACTGAAAGGGCCAAGTCCTAGGAAATAAATTTGTATCTTAGGGAGTATAGAAGTTCCCCATCTGAGTGACACTGAAGTCGGATTCGAATATGGTTTGTTTTATTTTACAATATACAACAGTATTTTTATCTTTATATTAATATCGATGGTAGGTTAATTCTTTAGTCATCTGTTTTGTTTTTAATTCGTGTTGAGACTATGATTAGCGTATATAGAACTAATCAATATTTATTTAGTTTATTTATTTCGAAGTATCTATCTATATATATATATATATATATATATATATATATATATATATATATATATATATATATATATATATATATATATATATATATACATAAAGATGTCAGCCGCTTGTTTTCCAATATCATCTATCCAATCTTTGTGCTTAGCTAAAGTTATTACAAGATTAGTTTTCCGTTCAAAAAGTAGTATTGTAAAAACACAGCGAGTCTTACATAACTGTTTTCGGTAAAAACTGGTAATTTTCTTGAGGGTTAAAATTTCAAATTTAAATTAAAAGTTGATATTGCACAAATCGTCATATACACTGTGTACTGTTTTCGGTGGTATAAAGTGTTAAGAACGAGTCGGTATATACTTATTTTCCTTATTAATGGCTATATTTGGTTCTTTAAGTTGAAAAAAACTTTAATTCTTTTATTCGATAGAAAAAATCGTTTCGTTTTTTCCGTATGTTTGTGATTTGGGCCAATAAAACTAAATTTCTAAGAGTATTTTCGTTTTGATTGTTTTAATAAAAAAATAAATGGACATATTATCTGATAGAACGACTTCATCTGTGACTATTATTGAATAGCTGCGTACAAGAAGCCGTGAACCCTACCGCCATCTCTTCTTGGGAGTTTTCACTTTTGGAAACGAGGAAAATCTAGAGATGTCATCTTGTAAATATAGAGAGCAATTTAGCATTATGACTTCTTTTTTTAAAAACAGTTTCAATACGATGGCTGATTGAGCTGACGAGACTAGAATAAGGAATGCTTTTAAGGAATGTACGTGCGTATGTTGTTTGTAGGTATAACACAAAAAGGTTGTGTTCCAGTATGCTCATTTTTAACTACAATTATTTTTTTGGCTATTACCTTCAGCTTAAAATAGAAGATAATAGCAGATTTAGCTCATAAAATGCTTATACAGTTGACTGTCGATAACTCGAGCCTCTATATCTTGAAATCCTCGATATCTCGAGATATTTTCAATCTCCTTTGAAAAAATCTGCCAAGTCAAAGAAAAAGCCACGCATAACTCGAAATGGTTTATCGTATTATGTTTTACCTCTGTTAGTCGAAGTGACCCGATAATTATCTCCATAATTTGAAATTCAGTAGATAAGTCGTCATTTAGTTCTCACTCTGTATCTCGAAGTTTTTACAACGGACTTCTGTTAGTCGAAACCCCGGTATGCAGGTTGCAACATGTAAAATTTGATATGTATTAATTTTGTTTAACGTATTTTTGTATCAGATTCTGTTAATTTTTAGCTGTCTATTTCCTAGCAAACTAAATTTATTATTGACATTTGAAAGTCAAGCTTTAATATTTAAAATCAAGTCGTCTATAATGCACTAATAAAGTTATTCTTATTTTGTAGTGGCTGTTGGAAGTAAATTTACCAGTTTTGTATCTCTGTAACTAAAATTGTCATTTGGCTTACCTCTATAACTCATGGCATTTATAAGTCGAATTTTATGTAGAATGGCCTGTGTAACTTAAACTATACATAAAGCGAAGAAAAATCATGGTCCTGTGAATTTCGAATTAGCGAGAATCGACTATAATGCAGAAAAAGTTTTTTTTCTGATTTTTACTTTCAGCTTAAATAGCAGATAACAACAAACTTAGCTCATAAAATGCTTATATACATAAAAGGGGTTAACATGTAATGAAGCGAGGGTCAAACGTAAAGATAATAAATAGTTACGGAAATGCTCAGTATTTTAGATTGAGAAAAAGATTTTACCAAAAAGCTTAAATTAGATTTGAGTTCACTATCCAGCCAAACTTAAAAGCCTCACCTAGTCCTTGGTACTCAAGTTAAAGTTAATGTTTGAATTACAGTATTTTATACATTTTTAACTTTGTTTACGATTCAAAGAGAGCTTCACTTCAAGATAATAATTCAACATCTTAAGCAAGGAGTCAGAAAACATTTATAACAAGGGGACAATAATGACCTGAATAAGTTTTCAAAATTAGGCCCTAAAAATTCTGTTAAAATTTAAAAATTTCCCCATTTGGCAGGACACAGCACTCCCAATGAGACAGAAAGCTACCTAGCATTTTCATAATAACTAATTTTTTGGCGCAATACATTTTTAAATTAAAAAAAAAAAATAAATATAGGTGCGCTAAATTTTCTTGCTTTGTTTAGAACAAAGCAATGATTAAATATTTTTGATAAATCAGCAAAAGAAGCGGCAGCTTTTCAAATTCTCAATGCTTCAATTATTCAATGCTTCATCTAAGAAAACAAGACGAAGTGTTGTTCTATCTTCCGGTCTGAAGCCAAACTGAATTTGTTCAACGATCTTAGCAAAGAAAATCATAAAATAAACTTCTTAAACGCTTCGAGGAATTGATGCTTAAGAAATGGGCCGGAAATCATTAACATCACCATAGGCATCTATTTTAGGAGTAAAAGAAATTAAAGCACGCTTAAAATTCCACGTAAAGATATCATCATAAGACACTGATTCAAAATGACAGTTAGTGGGCAACGCATTACACCTGAGGACTCTAACCATTTTCACTTATATCTAGTGTCTGCTATATATCCTGGGGTCAAACTATCCCCTATTTAGATCATATTCTGATAGCATCAGGCCATTGTGATTAACAACGCAAACCCTTGAACGATTAAACAAGAAAAACAAGTTTTTTCAACTGAAAGTAAGGAGCAACATTAAAACTTAAAATGAACAAAAATTATCACGTACATGGGGAGGCTTTTCCCCCTCCTAAACACATCGCTCTTTACGCTGAAGTTTTTTATTACTTTCAAAAAACTTCTTATTATCCTAATTAAACAAATCTTGTGTTTTAGAAGTCTTGTTTAAAGAATTGGGACATAATTCAATCTTTAGTGTAAAGAGTGAGGTATTGAGGAGGGGGAAATCCCCCTCATATACGTAATAGTTTGTGTTCGTTTTTAATGTTGCTCCTTACTTTCATTTGAAAAACTTGTTCTTTATTTAATTTCTGATCGTTTTTGAAATAATACCAGAAAACCTATCTCCACCTCTAAGGAAAAATCCGTCCTCCTCACTGATATTTTCTCTAGATAATTCAATCCTACTGAAAATTTATCCCGGACAATTACGATTAACATCTCCACGCGTAAAATCGAGTCGACAAAGCAAGACATAGCAAGAATTTGATATAAATTCCCCCAGTGCAGAATTTCCTCTGAAACATTCACCCCCTGGAAAATTCCCTCCCCAAGGAAAATGTCCCCAGCATAAAATTTGTCTCCCCCACCTGAAAAATGTATGCATACTTCCCAATAACAAAATATTATACATAAACAATTATTATACATAAGCAATTTGATAACTTAAAGACCTTTCATCAGGGGCTGTGGGGGGTCATGTTATCTCCGAACGCATAATTATTTGGCTTTTCAACTACGCTGAACAAAATGGCTATCTCAAAATCTCGATCAGACGATTTTAAGAAAAAAAGCTGTGGGAGGTCAAAGCCAACTTTTTTGCCACTTAAAAAGAGCAATATAACTTTTAATTTACGTTCGAATGAACCCTCTTCCGGTATTCTAGGACCACTGATTCAATACGATCAGCCCTGGGAAGACAAAAAGGAAACAAATAAACATTTCTTCTGGCAAAAAAATACAGAATTACACATTTTTGCAGATAGAAACTTGAAAACTCTAAAGCAGGGTTCTCTGACACTCTTAAGCAGATGGTGTGATTTACACTGATGGTGACGCTTAATCTAATGTAGAATCAGCATAGTAAGCCAATTCTTTTGATATATCTTTTGGTATGAAAATTCCGATTTTTAGAGTTTCGGGTACCATTGCGCCGGGTCGCTCTTTACTTGCAGTTTGTTACCACGAGCTTTTTGATACTTGGCCGTGTCACAGTTTGATTTGCCAATTATTCCGAATGTTTTTATTGCAGGTATTGTATCTAGAAAACAAAGTTGTATTTTTGAAACCTCCTCTATATTTTACAAGTATTTGCAGCTTTTTCGTGAACGCAAGACAGCTTTCTCAAAAACCATAAAAGAATGCTAAAACCATCAAGAACCATAAAATGCTAGTCTGTAAAAGTGTCTGTGGGTATATTTCTTTTTCTTTTAATATGACCGAAAACATCTGCATTTTTTTTTTTTGCTACAGTATTTCAAGCTTTTTTTTTCTTTTATTAAATTGGGCATCGCTACCACGTAAGAGGATGGACAAGCAAAGGGGTTATGCCTCTTTAGAAATTTCTTCGTCAAAACACTTTAAAACTAAATTGTACGGCTTTTTATTTTAGACATTTTTCTTTATTAGTTAGACATGTTTCAGAAGGAAGAGGTGGTACGGATTCGAAAAAATGCATTAATTATATCAAGCGTATAAGAATTTCCCTAGAAAGTGTGGAGTAGGGGGGGGGCTAACCTACATCCCTCTTGGGTACATGCCCGATATCAGTAGCCAGTAACGGTTAACCATTAAAAATAACCATTTCGGTTAACCATTAAAACACTTGTTATTCGATAAAACGTGTCTGGGTGACCCTTTACTTGCCACCTCCTACAAAAGGTCTGGCTGGTAAAAAGGAGCTTCAAAGACGAAATGGTTCACGGTAATTAACGGTAAGTAAGGAATAACTTTTCAATACAAACTGATAAGACATAAATTTGGTACTATTAAATCAAGGAATCAGCATTTCGTCGTCATTCCAAATCTATAAGACTAATAAGTTTCAAATTGCACATTAAGTTATTAGCATGGAAACATATGCACTATTTTAGAAAAAAAGGGGACGATCCTATTGAAAATTGCACCATTAGCTTCTACGAGTCCAAGAGCTTTAAACCAGTGAGTTCAATTCTCCAAGTTTTAGAGCAATAGGTCTTACGTGAACAAAAGAAAAGTAATAGAAATTGAGAAGACATTGAAATGCAAATTAAGGATATGTGAAATGAATTCATGGATATAAATTACCAAGAATCAGGAAGATGCAGCCAGATGGCATAATGATGAGACATTCCATTACTTTCATAGTTCAGAAACTAAGAAGAAGTAGTCAGTCTGGACGTGTCCAAGTTAAAGACAGGAATGGAGCCTCAATCATGGTAGCAGTGATAGCCGCAACCTAGTAAAGAACGAACTGCGGCCCATTGTAACCAACAATTCAAAACACTTTAAAAAAAACTGTCGTTTAAAGCTAATTCATGAATGGTAACTCCGATCTGGTAAAACGAATTTATTGGAATTTCGAAAGATAGCCTGAAAACACTCGAAAATAGTGTTGAATGAAAAGTTAAACTACACCATTGGAATCGTCATTGTCAAAAATCGCATACAGGAAAGTCACAGTCCCCAGCTTGAACAAAAACGGAAATCATTTTTTTGCATGGGCACCATATCTCTGTTATTTTTTCTCCTGTTTTTTCTATTCTCGTTTTTATCTTCACCACTAGCGGGGCACTGGAATAAATGACAATGGAAGTGTTAAAGAGGGATGAGAAATGCATTTTGAGAATGAGTTTAAACTATGATAAAGTAGTAGGAAATCATATACAGAAGAATGAAAATATTCTCAACATTTTGGAAGAAAAAGAAGATTTATTTTGCGAGGAGGGGTTAAATACAGTATCAAAAAGGATTTTAAAAATATTAAGATATTTGTTTCTGATACAACGAAAAATGAGTAAGTAAATCACGTGGCATGATGATGCTTATTTGAAAAAGCGATACTGCAGATAAACTATTGAGAGAAGAAAAGCGTGTCTTAACAAAAAAGGTCGGTTGTGCCGACCAAGTGTCCACTCGTGGATTAATAACGCTAGTTTTAGGTTGAAAATTAACCTTAAGGAGACTAAATCGCTTATACAAGTTAGATATTCTTAGGGTTATTTCTGTTTTGCAGAACACTGCCATCTGTTCTGGTTTGTTCAGAACTTATGACCAACCGTCTACAATCACAGTAGGGTTATTTCGGGCACATATACTGCTATACATATACGCTAGCCAATTACTTTTAAGGTTCACAAGTTCTTGCCACCCACTTGCTTCTTTGGCGTTGGCTCGTCAGATGAATCTGTTTTTGTTTTTTTTTTCACAACAGGAAGCCTATAACTCAAGCGTATCTCCCTACTGGCTTCATTTGAATGTTTTTGTTTTATTTTACTTTTTAAAGAGAAATCTTTAATAGAAATTCACAGCAGTGCAAAGACGTTATAGGTGCAAGGTGCCAAGTTGCCACATTATGGAATGTATAAAGATGGTAGCCAAAGCCGTCATTTTTGACGAATCACATGACAGCTGTGGAAGAATTTGGTATTAAGGACAACCTTAAATGACTATTTTCAAAGATCAATAGCAATTGCAGACGTATCCCCCTTCTCCATTATCCAGCAGTGGCTGTTAAAGTGATGGCTATCACTTTAATTTGACAAAAAAGACCTCAAAAGGAAAGTGTTTAGTCCTGAGTTAGAAAGATTGTTTGTAGAATATTTTGAGGCACTTTATGCAACGTATAATACGCAGCACTCCTTTCAGCACATTCGGACCAGCCCACTCAAGTGGATCGAGGAACAGGGACCTACTTTTACAACAATGGAGCGTTTTGTAAAAAAGACGGAAAAGAGAAATCCAACTATTTTTCTCCTAGACAACCATTGAAAGCCACTTAGACCAAGCTCGGTCGACCTGTGTAAAAGGTTTGGCATGAAAATGCTTACCTTTAGACCCCACAGATCACACAAGATGCAAACTTCGAAGGTTTGAGGCTTCAAACCTATTTAGTAGGAACTAAAAAAAGAAGAAAAATGAAATAATGTCTTTATCTAAATCTGGGTAAACACATATCTACTTACAAAGTAGTACAGCTCTCTTGTGATTCGAAAGATATTTTCGCTTGAAACATAATTGCATTAGACAAGTCTACCAGTGTGTATCCTTTCAGTCGTGACATTTCCGCGGAAGTTGCTTTCTTTGACATTTTTTCCAGAAGTAGATTAGTTGACGAATCTACTTCAAAATCGCCGGATCAAGATACCAACAATCTCACTGCTAAAAGTCAAGTTTGGTTTCTCTAGAATTGCTTAGGCCACTCCAAAGAGCTGATGGGACACTGACAACAGGTCGTGGAAACCATTTGACAGGTAAAACTAGAATATTGACTGCTACTCCAGAAAAAAAGTCAACTGAAGGACAGGCAGATAGCAAAGAGAAAGATGAGCAAGCGTGATTATAAAGCCTAAAAAACGATCGGAACACTAAAAACAACTCAAGACTCCCAGACAGCCTCTACCAAAAGGCGCTGGTAGAACCAGACGAATTTTATAACAAATTATGTACAAGAGATCAAAACGTGGTCACGCGTTCAAATGTAATCTCGTCCTACAACAGTCGTTAAAACACAATCTCAAGTATGTAGTTTTGTGTTTTTAGTCGTTTATTAGCTCGACTGAATGTATCTTTTTACTTCTATATTCAATTAGATGTCCATCTGGGTCCATATTTGAATAAATAAAAGCCATACTTAATATATCCAAATTCATCCCTATGAATGTCCAAAGTCTCCCCACTACGTGGGGTGAACTCGGACAGTGATCAAAAATGGAAATAATGAATTTTCAGATGTGTTTAAAGAAGAAAAATACTAACAATGGACCAAGGAAACTTCAGGGCAAAACAAGGAGCTCGAGCCTTCGAAGTAACCAATCGGTCAAATAGGCTCCAGGACATAGCTTCCCAAAAACAGCTGTCTGAGATAACCCCGGTCTCCCCTACTATTAGCAAAGAAGATGGACGCAGTGAAGATGCAAAAAGTAGGGCGGCCAATGCACAGGTAAGTTTTTCACAGCTGAAAACAAGTTTGAAAGAATAGGAAGATGAAAATTTGCGAACTAAGATTAGGTTATTGGAAGCCATGTCCATGACCTTAGTCAAGCAGAACTCTGAAACATGGGTGCTTTGAAACGCTGAGAAAGATTTATTAAATATTTTCTAGAGGAATTGTCTAGGGATAGGTTTAGGAACTCGCCTGATTGACTGTATATCAAACAGTAAGCTTGATAAAAATGCTGTTTGATCCTACTCCTAGAAAAATGATGAAAGGATAGTTAAGATGGATAGGTCACCTTTTACGGATGACAGATAATCAAATATTGTGGTTTTTGACCATCCATAAGTGGACAAATGAAAAGTAAGTTGTCCCCGAAATGGGCGATGGTCACAAAAAGTAATTTTGACTGTTCTGTTACTTCTACATGGGAGAGGATAAAGAATGAAACATGAAATAGGTCAAATCCCCTGGATTTCGAAAAATACGTTTTTTATTATTATACGTTTATTATATGTTATCATCTGATCAGAAAAAGAGAGGGTAAATTATGAAAATTATGGAAATTCGTATATTGATGTAAAAATTGGTTAAAAGCCTTATGATAATATGGAAATATTCTGTCTTTTCTACATGGGAGAGGGTAAGGAGTGAATCTTGAAATAGGTCAAATCCTCTGGATTTCGAGAATACTTTTTTTATTCTTTCGTAATAACTTCAGGACTTGTCAAATGACTGATCAGCAAAAAAGAGGGGAAATATATGGAAATGGAAATATTCATACATTGATGTAAAAATTGGTTAAAAGACATATGATAATATGGAAATATTCTGTTCTTTCTACATAGAAGAGGGTAAGGAGTGAATCTTGAAATAGGTCAAATCCCCAGGAGTTTGAAAAATACGTTTTTTTTATCATCTGATCAGCAAAAAAGAGGGGAAATATACGAAAATTATGGAAATATTCATTTATTGAAGTAAAAATAGGTTAAAAGCCTTATGATAATATGGAAATATTCTGTTCTTTCTACATGGGTGAGGGTAAGGAGTGAAACTTGAAATAGGTCAATTCCCCTTAATTTTGAATATACGTTTTTTATTATCATCTGATCAGCAAACAAGAGGGGAAATATATCAAAATGGAAATATTCATATATTGATGTAAAAATTGGTTAAAAGACATATGATAATATGGGAATACGAATCTTGAAATGAGGAGTGAATCTTGAAACAGGTCAAATCCCCTGGAGTTTGACAAATACATTTTTTTTATCATCTGATCAAACAAAAAAAGAGGGTAAATATATGAAAATTATGGAAATATTCATATATTGATGTAAAAATTTGTTAAAAGCCTTATGATAATATAGAAATATTCTGTTCTTTCTACATGGGAGAGAGTAAGGAGTGAAACATGAAATAAGTCAACTCCCCTGGATTTTAAGAATACGCTTTTTAGTATGATCTGATCAGCAAAAAAAGAGGGAAAATATATGAAAATTATGGAAATATTCATATATTGATGTAAAATCTGGTTAAAATCCTTATGATAATATAGGACGCATTCTGTTCTTTCTACATGGGAGAGAGTAAAGAGTGAAACTTGAAATATGGTGGGGTGGAGAAACTGCATTGAGTTTTTAGTAGTAATAATAGAAGTGTAACTAGTTGTGTCAATTTTGATGAAGGGGCATTCCCCCGCCTAGATCCTCACCTGGATTTTGAAAAATAAGTTTCTAATTTATCATCCGATCAGCAAAAAGATGGAAAATATTTGAAAATTATGGAAATATTCATATATGTAAAAATTAGTTAAAAGCCTTGAGATAACTTTTTCTTATGTTGTTGCAAAATATCACTTCTTAAGGTCTCATTTTGTTTTTTGGTTCTTGGAATTTTTGGCATTCTTGGTTCTTATTTTGGTAGCTGGCTGAAAGATATTGTAAAAAAAAAAAAAGGAGGGCGAACTTGTCAATTTGTTCCGACTTGTCTTCTTTTTCCATACTTTTGCATACTGTTTCTCACAATAAAAGGTTATAAGAAAGGATCTTAAGGAAAGTAGACCTATATGGGAGAGAGTAATGAGTGAAACTTCCAAAAATTGGGTGTGAGAAGAAGCTACATTGCGTTTTATAATTATACTAGAAGTGTAACCAGGGATGGAGGGGCATTCTCCCGCCTAGATTCCCCTCCCTATATTTTGAAAATTACCTTTTTTTTGTATACAGGTACCTTTCTAGGTACTTTCATTAGAAAATAAAAAAAAATTCCCCTCTCTGATAATCAAAAATATATTTTGCCCCCCCCCCCCCCCCCCTGTAATTTTAGGGGATCAACACCACTGACTACAACCAAAAATACCAAATTTTGAATTTTTTCCAAGAAGAGTCAAGGATACGGTATTTTTGACAGGGATTAACCATACCGAGTCAGTGGTCATAGAATGTCAGAACAGGGACTATTCAAACAGATATTAAAATATCAAATGTCCTTTTTTAGCAACAAAAGATATCTTATCACAGTAAAGTACTGATTTCCATAATGTTTTGAACATCTGATACAAAGGCAAGATAATTAAGTCGAAATGTAGCTTTTTAATTCAAAGTGTATAAAACGTAACATAAACGTAAGAAATTCATTGTAAGGTGTATAAATCAAGACTGTTGAACAGTACTGTTACCAATATCAGACTCACCTAGAATCTGTCGAGATTCTTTCAACACAATTTTTGATTCACTTAAGTCCGAGAGAACAAAACACGAAGAGATCGCTAGGAGTTGCAAACCAACTTCACCTACAAAAGAAATAGAATGAAGAAAAATTTTCCGGGCCAACTTTTAAATAGCTGGAGGACAGAAGATATTTCTTTTTTTATAAGAAAGAGACAGAAACAGTAGAAGTTACATTCCTTTTCGTTATAACTCATTGCTTTTGAAGTCCTTCTTTTACGATAGTAAAAGCCGTTTGCTTGCTCAGATTTGCTCGAAGTTTAACAGAACTGAAAAATTATAAATATATTAAGAGGGTTTGACATTAAAGGAAAAAATACGCAAAAAAACCGAAGAGCAGTTATTATTTTTTATATTTACTTGAGTCAATACTGCTACAACTATGACAAAAAACTGACTGCAGCACTAAGCATCCTGAGGCCAACACTTCTGCCTTTTCCTCTACCATAATTTATTCAAAGCTTCAAACTTTACCCCGTCCCATGAAATTCTTTCTTGTTACCTCTTGCCATTTTATTCAAGAACAAAGACCCCTTATGGATGGCCAAAACGAACAATCGTTGGCAATCTGCCATCCTTCAACCATAGAACGTGTCCCTGTCACATGGCCCTTTCTTTCATCATTGCCCTAGAAATTGGAACAGAACCATATTTGTTGTTTGACAGAAGTTCATCATAAGTAAGCGATTCCTCAAAAAAATTTTAACAAATCTTCCTCTGGTTTTGCCAGCACTTGCATTTTCTGAAACCGTTTGAAAGAACTCTCTTTGCATTGATAATTTCAGCTTTCAGAGATTTTTCAGTCAATTTTAATCCAATAACAAAATACAGGAAATTGGTGATTTATACAACGTCAGCTAGAGCGTTTGGCACTAGGTAAATCAACATAGTCTGTTTCAGACTAAAAGAGAGATGTACAGTAGTCTGGAAATTCAAGCAAGTTTCTCAACCCAACTAATAGGTTTGTAATGATCACTCTGACTGACTTCAGCCTAGCCCCTGTGCCCTACGGGAAAAAATAACATATTTTATTTTCAGTAATGGGTAAAAAAAATGGTATAAAAAATTGAACTTCTGCTATTTTACAGCATTTCCACCAATATTTGCCAAAATACCGATCTTTGTCAGTAAAAAGTCCATGAACATCCTCATTTTGCCAATACAACAGACTAGTTCCCATGGCCCTTTGTAGCTATTTGTAGCAAATGCAAAGCTTTTGGTTTCCATGCATAAAAACATTTTCACCAAAAAATTTGCACTAATTGGTTACTGATTTTAATTCATATTGTAGGACTGAAAATCATACTATAGGCAAATCTAAGCAATTGTAGGTATGGAAACGAAAACAGGTCATTTACCTGAAAAAAACAGGGGTGAAACCCCAACACTTATTTTACTCAGATGATAAAATTCTCCAGGTGTACTACTTATTTTCCTGAGATGGAAAAATCTTTCTGGTGTAAGGCTTTTCCTCATATGGTGGGATTTTCCTAGGTTAAGTTTTTTTCACCCAGATGATATTTTATATCTTGGTTGAAACAACTTGTTTATTGAATGATATGAGGAACATTGTATTGTCTATGTATACCTTCTTTTTTGTAGCAGCCCACAAAGAATATTCCTTGTACATCACAGAAAATCCCTGCCACATACTTGCCTGCCAACAGAAATTCTCTTCCATTTTTTTATTTGCACCCTTTCTCCAATTTTAGCCCTATTTTGAGTCAAGTATAGCATTTCCAAGTGGGAGGAGGGAGTATTGCAACAAAATCCGTTTTTGGTTATTACATAATAAGAAAGTGCGTGTTATATAGTTTCCAAAGTTTGGCTAGAGGCTTGAATCTCTCCCCGTCCCCTTTCAAAAATCTTAGCTAAGAGGTGTATACCTCATAGTCACAAAGTAGCACATACATTCTTATGGATTGTGGACCACAGATGGGCCAAAGAAGTATAAAATTTATATGAGTTGAACTCAGGTTAGTTCAGGAAACAATATTTGCCATATTTTCTTACCTAGTAAAGTACTAAAATAAAATATGCTATTTTAACAGCTTATTCTACAGACTATGCCATTTTTGAAAAGAATGCAGTAACATAAATTCAAAAAATGAAATATTTGACTGAGGATAGAAAAAAACTTTTACCTCAGGAAGGGAGTAATGTCAGAAGAAAAAAAATACAATATTTCTCATTGAGATAAATAAAGTTGATATAGATCAGAAATTAAGTGGAATATTTTTCTTTTGAGCAATTAGTATTTTATTATAATTTTTTAAAATAAAATTCTCTCTAGCCTATTTTACTATCTTATTATTCATCACTTTCTACCTCTTACTAAATTTCCCCACATCATTCAGTTTTGAGCTCATGCCAAAACGTTTATTTTGCTTGTATTGCATTGTTGCTTGTGGAAACTGATACTATAGACATTTTTAGTTGTTTAATTCAAATGGGATAATGCTAGACTATTTGTGGTTTTTGCTTCTTTTATCTTGACTCTCCCCCATCATTCAATAAAAAATCTTGCAATTGGGCATTGCTTGATCCTGCAAATATTGCATGAAGCTACTAGCTTAAGACAAAGGACAACAAACTTTACTTGATAAAACGAAAGACAATTATTAATTTCTTTTGCAAAACAACTTCAATTTAATTTTATTTGCTAAGTAAAACCATTAGGATCTAGGCACTTCTGACATTATTCATATGACAAATGTTTATTCAGAATCAAGGAACTAAATAAATTTTTAAAGTTGTGACCAATCCACATCTTCTTTTCACTCCAGGGAGAGAAAAATTATCTTATTGAGAACAGTGTTGATTAACAAACGATAATTGCATCTATGCATATTTGGCCCCCTGGAACGCAAATTATAAGCATAGTTTTTGGCGCAATGCATAGCATTTAATGCAAAGGAATTAAGAATCCAAAATTCACCTCACAGTTATCAAATAGGAATGTTCTCCTCTAAAAGCTCAGAATTAACTAATTTGTCAATAAAAAAATTTGTGTTTCAAAACTTATCCTACTTATATTCTAGGCTGTCAATCTTGAGGGGTTTCTTATTTCAGTCAGTGGACAATTTATGAAAAACATTGAAGGGTTTGGGAAGGGGAAAGAAATTTTACCAAAAGTGTGACTTGCCTAGATCATTTATTCACACTGGGAAATGGTAGTATACACATTTTCAGACAAATTATAGAGTTGTTATCAAGAATTTTTTTTTACAAATACACAATCGTTGCCTGATTAATACATTGAGGTTCCAACAAAATCAACAAAATTATACCTTTCATATTTGAAAATTTGGCCTTCAAAACCTGAAAATTGTGCCTCACTTCCTTAAGGTGTGTATCAACCTGGTCAAGTTCTGAAAACATACTTGAAGTCCCTGCATTAGGGTTCTTCATTAGTTTCTAGTAGACCAACACATTCACTAATCAAATTTGAAAACTTGTTCATTAAGTGGGGAACACTTTCTGCTTTACCTCTGTTTGGAAAATACCTGAAAAAGTTCTCTTGTGTTATATATTGATTTTATATCTTAACTCAGATCAACTTCACACTCAAACCTACAGAAAGACCTGACTATTAATAGCCCATTTTATAAATGAACAAGGCTATACTAAAATAATAAATATTATCAAAATTACTGACATATATATATATATATATATATATATATATATATATATATATATATATATATATATATATATATATATATATATATATATATATATATACAAAAATAAGTTGTATGTTTGTGTGTTTGTCCACACATGACAATGTGGACATACAAAGCTATATGGCTTTGTATATGACATCATTATAAGTATATAAGGGGGCAATTCAAAGAGAAATTTCAGTATAAAAAGGTTAAAGAGTTAATGCCAAAAGGCTTGCAGCTAATAGAGAAAATAAGAAAAGAAAGCATGCCAAGGAATCACAAGAACAACGTGAAAACAGGCTTGCATCTCAAAGAGAAAATGACGACCAGGACAAAGGGAATATAAATGAGCCCTACAGGGCTCATGGACTAATTTGCTTTGCTCTACAGCTAATACTACCTCAGTATTCAACCAAATTTGTTTCACCAAGGCCTTCCCATAGCCAAAGCATCTTTTCAAACAAATTGAATCTTGAACTGAAAAACTGTATAATATCTATTCAGTCAGAAGGCATTTTGGTAAAATTCTAGTTAATTGACTTCTTACTATCTCAGAAAGGGTTTAGGTTAGGAAAATGAAACTTTCAGGGATAAATCTACAGACTAAAGTATGTCCTGGGAAGGTATTTTGAAGCAACTACCTCTACTCCTTCTCCCTCTAGAGGACTCTGACCTTTGATGACCTTTAAAATATTTGTGTTATAAAAGTGAAACCTTGCAAAATAGATCTTCTGCTTAATTGAAGTACAAGTAAATTGTTTTCAGCTTCATAACTTTGCTCAATTCCATTTTATAAGGTTTTAAAAGATACGCAAATACATTTCCTAAATTTTGAGAAAAAACATTGATTTGGCTCAAAATTCTATTCAAATAACAGAAATTGCATTTTAAGAACTAAAGGCAGAGAAAAAGCAACTAGTAACTGAAAATTGAGGTAAGATGTTGTATTTTCAAAATTTCAATAGGTATAGACCTGTCATGTAGGCTAATTTCAGAGCCCTCTAGAGGGAGAAGGGGTGGAGGTGGGCAATTTAAAATACCATCCCTGAAAGTTTCATTATCCTAACCTAAACCCTTTCTAAGATAGCAAGAAGTCAATTAACTAGAATTTTACCAGCATTTCTTGAAATTAACAGAATGTAAATGTAATATGTAACTAATCACTCTGATTCACTGGCTAGTTTAAACTTGAAAGTGAAAGTGGATTTTAGCCTTAATGGATGCATAAGTTTTTAATTACCTTTTGACTTACTACTATACAGAAATCACCAGTGATGGGTGGAAATAGTATTTAAAATATAATTTCATTCATATTGTACAACCCCAACTTTTCTCTTGGCTTCAAAACCCTGCCTACTTTATGCATTTTTGGATTGTTGAAGGAGGATTTTAGAAAGCTGAAAAATGGATTTTAGAAAACTAAAAAATGGATGTACTTCTAGAATTAGCATTTTCAGCAGTTTTCTGTTTAGACAGCTTGTGATGAAACTAAACAATTACCTTACCCTCAAATGACATGGGCTAGTCTACAAGAAACATATTTTAAGCTTCAAAACTTTGCTCAATCCCAGTTTATGATATTTCAAAGATCTGCAAATACATTTCCTAAATTTAGAAAAAAGCTTTTTGATATGGATTAAAATTCTATTCAAATAACAGGAATTGTATTTTCAGAACTAAAACCAGGGAGAAAGAAACTGAAAATAAAGGTATAATGTTGCTAAGGCTAAATTCAAAACAATAAAGTGGGCAAATATCTAAGACATAGAAATCAGAAGAGAGCTAACATAATAGCTTGATAATGCCTTCCCGGAATATAGCCTACTTCTAGCCTTAGATTAATTGCTGAAAGTTCTATTTTCCTAACCTAACCTCTTTAAAGATAGTGAAAAGTAACTTTTCTAGAATTTTAACCAAACGAAATTCATAAGAGTACAATAACTGCATTTATCAATTAGTTACTGTAATCAACTATAATAATCTGTATTGAATGTAGGCTTATTGGAGGTTAGTACTGTAAAATAACGAGCTTCTGTTTCATAAATTGAATTCATTCTACGCCATCTAATATGGACGCCGGTTGCCGTGGCAAAAAGGTATCACATCTCGACTGAAAATCGCCAAAAGGGCAAAAACTCCAAATTTTGCTATTGCTTTAGCAAAATTGCGTGAGGTCGGGGACGATAATGATAGACCGCATACACATAAGACGTGTCGGGTACTTTGATGTAAGACACTGTGTTTAAAACAGGCCATCAACCACTTGAAGAAGAAAGAGTAAGAGTTTTTCCTAGGCCTAAAAATGTATTTATGTTTATTTCCCTGCTATTATAATTTTTGCTTTGCCCAGTTTTTGAATTCAATTTTTTCTGATTTTCCATCAAGACGAAAGTAATTTATAAGCTAATCGAGAGGTTACGCGTAATTTTTTTGGAGATGCTCTGTGATAATCTTAACCCTATATCAAACACAGTGCCATACTTCATTAGACGTGTTTTACTGTGTGTTCTCAGTGTACTTATAAAAAGTTAGGTTGGAAGCAATCCCCAACATTCCTCTTTCGTCCACAAATCGAACTCTTATTTGCTTTTGACTGTTTTAGCTCCGGACAGCAAGTGGCATCTTTAAAGGTTAGCTCTAGATTAAAAAAAAAAACACTCAAATGGTGGCAATTTTTGCATAAGACTTGTTTTACGTCTGAAAATTGTTAGGGATAAAGTCTGTGCTGAAATATCCGACAAACAGTAATAAAGTATTATTCCCCTCTCCCCTTTGACGAGACCCCTCATCTGGTGAATCACTTAAATATTGTGGTTAGAAGGTATTACGTAAAAAACATCTTGGGAACGAGCCCAAAAGCCTAAGAGCGCGTAATCCAGCGAGCAAACAGAAACATATTTCAGCATCAATGTTTTAATGACAGGCATCTGAAAAACCCACAATTCTGCCAAATTTATTTAACAGGGTTTCTGCCCTCTGTTATTTTGCCTTGCTAGCTCTGTTAATAATTGATATATTAGCTCTTAATCTTCACTGTGACTTCCTAAAACCTACCTTTGAACCCTTTTTAAATTACATTTAGAAAAAAATCAACTGAAGGTAAGGAGCATCATCAAAATCCAAAACAAACAGAAATTATTACGTATACAGATAGGGGAATTTCCCGTTTCCTCAAAACCTCGCTCTTCACGCTCAAGATTTTAAGGGCTTTTAAAAAGATTCTTATTGTTCTAATTAAATAACTCTTTTGTTTCAGAAGTCGTTCTTAAAGAACTAGGACGAAAAGTCTCGATTGCCCCTCACATACGTAATAATTTTTTTCGTTCGAAGTTTTCATACTGCTCATTACATTCACTGATTTGTTTTTTTTTGTTTCCAATCGTTTTAAAAAAATCGGGAACCCTTACATAGAAAATTCCTTACCCCACGGAAAATCCCTCCATGGACAGTGCCTCTCACTTAAAATACAAAACACCCCCCCCCCTCTCGACAGGACAATTTCCCCCGGACAATTCCATTCTCGCTGAAAATATCCCCAAACAACATTTTGTCAACGAATCAGCCTGAAAAATGTTTCTTAGCGACCTTTCATTTGAAAATAAAAAAATTAATTTCTGATTGCTTTTCAAATCATGGTGGAAATCCCCCTCTGTTAAAATTTTCGTCAAAAATCCCCCCCCCCCCAATGGTAAATTGTAGTAAGCTGACTAATTAAGCCATAAATTGATAAAATGCTTAGACGCAAAAACATAAAGTGTGAGGTTTTGCATTACCACTCTTTACTAAGCTGGGAGTTTTGAAATTAACTGTAGAAGAACAAGGGTTTCTGCAACTCAGGATAAATCTGGGTTTTGAGACAATTGGGAAAAAACCACAGCCTTGCTTAGCTCAGGCGTGGCCTGGATGCGTGTAGTAAGGTGTATCATATAAAAGTAACTGTTTATTGTAAAAAAGTACAGTGATTTCCTTGATACACGTTTGACCTCTGGTTTTTGCAAATTTTAGCATTTCTTTAAAGTATTGTAAGCGTTCGTACTTTCTTATAGTTAAGTTATGTCTTGTATTCTTCTAAATCTGTGGAACGAGGGTTCCAGTACCGAGTGTCTTTAAATTCTCGGACATGTACCGTTGCTACTTAGGTAAATGAAATAATAATCACTATTTTATCCTGGACTTCTCATACAGACTCAATAGGAACGACCTATATAAGTAGTTCAGGACAATCACAAATTAGGACGCTACCATACTTATTAAGTAACCCTTATAGACTTACCCCCTTTAGGAGCCATACAGTATCCACTTCACTACATCTTGTGGCAGACAGAAAAAATGGGTTAGACATAAGGCATGGTGACCCCGTGAGATGTATTTTGCATCGATTCTGCAAGTCAGAATGCAATCTTTTTGCTCTTGAATATTGTTTTCCAGTTGGATTGGCTACGTTTAAGCTTGAGTATTGCTCCAGCTTCATTTGGGTGCATCTCACCAATGAAGTTAGGTCTCGACTGTGCTGAATCAAGTGTTTTCGATTAATTTTTAACAATCACAGGACACATTGGGTTGGGCACCCCGGTCTGCTGATCTATCTGAGGAGGAGAGTGCTGGAGTGAGATTTAAAGAGCCTTTGTCTTGAAACCACCTGGTTTATGGTTAAGTTTGTTAACGTTTGCTAACATTGTCAAATTAACGGTTTCATCAATCACAGGTACTTTGGCAATCGAAATTATACCGAACTTACAATTAGCTTTTTTTTAATGAGCAGTAAATTTATAACATGTTCTGATTGTCCGTTTCATGTTTTATAATTCACCTTTCTACGATTAATATACCGTGACCTATGTCCTAAGCTTTAGCCATGTCATCCTGGCTTAAAAAAAAGAAGCACCGTCTTTACAATTGATTCACTTTTAATACAGTCATGTATTGATCATGTTAAGAAGTTCAACTCTACATTCCGCACAATATTCTCAGCCATTCCAGTCAGGTAGCTTTGTCTGCAAATAATAGACCAAAAGAGTCGAGTTTAGTTTTGAATTAATTTATATCCATGAATCACATAAACGTTCAATCTTTTATCTACCACAATACAAAATAGATTGTCACAGAAAAATTTTCGAATAAAATTCCGAAGCTATAGAGATAAACCAGGACAAGGGAAACGTCAACTAAAAGACACTGTGTCCTTCCAGGTTTTCAAAATGGTGTATCTAAAATATCTCAGGAACAGTTTAGGGTATTAAGCTGAAACTATCATGTAATGTTGGGGAAGATGTCAAACTGAATCAAAAGACACTATATGCATCCGGATCTTTGAAAGCGGGTATCTCTAATATCTCAGAAAGGGATAAGGGCTTCAAGCTGAAAATTTAAGAGAATGCTCAATGGGATGCTGAACTAAGTCAAAAAGCACTATGTGCATCCAGGTTGTCCAAAGGGTGTATCTGCAATATTTCAGGAATGACATAGAGTTAAACTTTCAGCGAATGTCGAAAAGGTGCTGAACCCAACCAAAATACACTATGTGCATCAAGGCTGTCAAAATAATATATCTACAATATCTCAGAACCGCCTAAGAGTACTAAGTTGAAACTTTAGGGGCATGATGAGGGGACGCTGAAGTAAACAAAAAGATGCTAAATGTATCTTGATTATCAGAAAGCATATCTGCAATGTCCCATGAGCTGTAAAAGGTGTTAATTTGAAATTTTCAGGGTATTTTGAGGGTACTGTTGAACTAAATTAAAAGACATGATTAACGTCCATACTGTCAAAAGGACGTATCTGCAATATCTGAGGAACGGGTAAGGGTATTAAGTTGAAATAATCAGGGAATGTTGAGTAGATGTTGAAGTAAATCAAAAGACATTATATTCACGCAGATTATCAAAAGAACGTATCTACAGTATGTTAGGAACGGCCAAGGGTATTAGGTTGAAAGTTTCAGGAGTTTTAAGGGGTATTGAACTAAATGAAATGACACTGTGTGAATTCCTGTTATCAAACAACCTTTCTGCAATATCTTAGGAACAACTAAAGAAATTAAGTAAAAAAAACTTTCAAGGAATTAAACTAAATTAAAAGACAGTAATTACACCCACGTTGTGAAAGTGTTATATCTGCAAAAAGAAAGGGGCGGTTCACGTTAAACTTTCAGTAAATGCTGGAAGGCTTGTAAAATTGAATAAAAAGGCAATACATGCATCCATGATGTCAAAACTTCAAATGTCATTAAAATCTGATCAACCGTTCGTAAGTTAAAAATACTTCATTTTTTCTATTTTTTCCGAATTAACGGGTCCCCCACTCTCCCCAGATGATCAAATCGGAAAAACGACTATTTCTAATTTAATTTGGTCCGAATCCTGATACGCCTGCCAAATTTCATCGTCCTAGCTTACCTAGAAGTGCCTAAAGTAGCAAAACCGGGACCGACAGACTGACAGACTGACAGACAGACCGACAGAATATGCGATTGCTATATGTCACTTGGTTAATGCCAAGTGCCATAAAAATGTAGATTTTAATGAAAAACGATTGTTTCCAAAATTGATCCATTAGAAGCTGCACCTTATCCTGAAAAAGGGGGGGGGATAAACGCCCTAATATCAAGAATAACTCTATTTTGCTGTGGAAAGCACTCTCTTTACAAAAAAATAGCAGTACAATTGCTAATTACCTCAAAGAGGGTAAAAAGTTAGACAGAAATTGGGTTAATAATTGGGCAGTGACTGTCAGGTTTACAGACTCTTGAACATGCAACATATAACTGTGCATGGGAAAAACAATCCGTATTTAGATCTATACCTCATGATTTTAATGATTGTCCTTGAGCTTTGTTGATGGTGATTGCTAATCGAAATTCCCTGTGTCGCCGTCGTCATTTATATATCCCCCTGTGCCCCCCGGCGTCCCCGTTGTAGTTGTGTCCCTGTGTTCCGGTCGTCATTTATACTCCCTGTGTCCCGGTCGTCATTTGTGTCCCGGTGTCCCAGTCTGTAATTTCTCTTTGAGTGTCCCGGTCGTCATTTATATTCCCTGTGTCTCGGTGTCCCGGTCGTCATTTGTGTCCCGGTGTCCCGGTCTGTATATACATTCGTTTTTGAATTGGTATATGATAAAATAAATTTTTGTGTTTTTCCCCTTTTTTCTTTTTAGTTTTTTTTGGCTTTTGCCTTTTTTTTAGTTTTTTTCTTTTTAGTTTCTTTTTGTAGTTTTTACCTTTTTAGTTTTTTTTATCTTTATTTTTATTTTTTTTTTAATTTGGTTTTCTCCTTTATTTTTCAGTTTTTTTCCTTTCTTTATTTTTTCCTTTTTTAGTTTTTTTTTGTTTTTTAGCTTTTTTAGTTTTTTTTTTTATTAGTTTTTAGTTTTTTTTCTTTTTAGTTCTTTTTTGTAGTTTTTACCTTTTTTAGTTTTGTTTAGTTTTTTTTTGGCTTGAATACATTCGTTTGAATTGGTATATGATGAAATAATTCATACGTCATATACGGACAGACAGACAGACAGACATAACACACAAACAACTTATTTATATATATATATATCTATATATATAAAAATAAGTTGTCTCTGTGTGGATCTGTGGATGGATCAGGTGACGTCATGTTTGTTCGCATATGACGTCTGAATTATTTCACACTAATACAAAAGAAGAAAAAAACTAAAAAAGGTAAAAACTACAAAAAAAACTAAAAAGAAAAAAAACTAAAAAAGCTAAAAAACTAAAAAAAAACTAAAAAAAGGTAAAAAACTAAAAACTAAAAAAAACTGAAAAAACTAAAAAAAGGCAAAAACTAAAAAAAACTAAAAACTAATAAAAAAACTACAAAAGCTAAAAAACTAAAAAAAACTAAAAAAACTAAAAAAAGGTAAAAAACAAAAAAAAACTAAAAACTAAAAAAGAAAAAACTAAAAAAAAGGAAAAAACTGAAAAATAAGAGAAAAAGAAAACTAAAAAAATATTAATAAATATAAAAAATATAAATATAAATATAATATAAATATATATAAAAATAAGTTGTCTGTGTGTGGATCTGTGGATGGATCAGGTGACGTCATGTTTGTTCGCATATGACGTCTGAATTATTTCACACTAATACAAAAGAAGAAAAAAACTAAAAAAGGTAAAAACTACAAAAAAAACTAAAAAGAAAAAAAAAACTAAAAAAGCTAAAAAACTAAAAAAAACTAAAAAAAGGTAAAAATCTAATAACTAAAAAAAACTGAAAAAAATAAAAAAAGGCAAAAACTACAAAAAAATAAAAACTAATAAAAAAACTAAAAAAGCTAAAAAACTAAAAAAACTAAAAAAACTAAAAAAAGGTAAAAAACTAAAAAAAACTAAAAACTAAAAAAGAAAAAACTAAAAAAAAGGAAAAAACTGAAAAATAAAAGAGAAAAAGAAAACTAAAAAAAATATGAATAAATATATATAAAAATAAGTTGTTTGTGGGTTATGTCTGTCTGTCTGTCTGTCGAGTGACGTCGTGTTTGTCCGCATATGACGTCTGAATTATTTCACACTAATACAAAAGAAGAAAAAAAACTAAAAAAGGTAAAAACTACAAAAAAACTAAAAAGAAAAAAAAGTAAAAAAGCTAAAAAACTAAAAAAAACTAAAAAAAGGTAAAAAACTAAAAACTAAAAAAAACTGAAAAAACTAAAAAAAGGCAAAAACTAAAAAAAACTAAAAACTAATAAAAAAACTACAAAAGCTAAAAAACTAAAAAAAACTAAAAAAACTAAAAAAAGGTAAAAAACAAAAAAAAACTAAAAACTAAAAAAGAAAAAACTAAAAAAAAGGAAAAAACTGAAAAATAAGAGAAAAAGAAAACTAAAAATATTAATAAATATAAAAAATATAAATATAAATATAATATAAATTAGCAATCAACAAAGCACCGAGACACAAATGACGACCGGGACACAGGGCGTATAAATGACGACCAGGACATAAGTAAAAAAAAAAACTAAAAAAACTAAAAAAATGGTAAAAACTACAAAAAAACTAAAAACTAATAAAAAAACTAAAAAATCTAAAAATCTAAATAAACTAAAAAAGAAAAAAAAAGAAAAAAGGAAAAAAATAAAGGAGAAAAACAAAACTGAAAAACGAATGTATATACAGACCGGGACACCGGGATACAAATGACGACCGGGACACAGGGAATATAAATGACGACCGGGACACAGGGACACAACTACAATGGGGACGCCGGGGGGCACAGGGGGATATAAATGACGACCGGGACACAAGGAATATAAATGACGCCCGGGACACTCAAAGAGAAATCACAGACTGGAACACCGGGACACAAATGACGACTGGGACACAGGGAATATAAATGACGACCGGGACACAGGGACATAACTACAAAGGGGACGCCGGGGTGCACAGGAGGATATATAAATGACGATGGCGACTCAGGGAATGGTCGATTAGCAATCACCATCAACAAAGCTCAAGGGCAATCATTAGAATCATGAGGTATAGATCTGAATACGGATTGTTTTCCCATGGACCATTATATGTTGCATGTTCAAGAGTCGGTAAACCTGACAATCTATTTATATGCACAGACAATGGGACAGCAAAGAATGTTGTATATTCGCAAGTTTTACGTAGTTAAAAACATATATATATATATATATATATATATATATATATATATATATATATATATATATATATATATATCTATATTCACAGGTGGGACATAGGGACACAACTACAATGGCGCGTAACTAATATGGCGCGTAACGACTTACGCGCGCGGGGGGGCTTGGGGGGGGCGCGAAGCGCCCCCACCAACTAGGTGTTGGGGTGGCGCGAAGCGCCACCCCAACAGCTAGTATATATATATATATATATATATACATATATATATATATATATATATATATATATATATATATATATATATATATATATATATATATATATATATATATATATATATATATATATATATATATATATATATATATATATATATATATATATATATATATATATATATATCTATTTATATATATTGTGATTCCTCGGCACGCTTTCTGTTCTTACTTTCTCTATCAGCCGTAAGCCTGTTTTCTTGCTGTTCTTGTGATTCCTCGGACGCTTTCTTTTCTTACTTTCTCTATCAGCCGCAAGTTTTTTGGCATAGACTCTTTGAGCAGCTTCCTCGGCTGTTGCCATTGTAGGTTCTTCAGTCATTTTACAATTAAACATTTTTCCGTCCACGATCTTCTTACAATTAAAAATTTGTCTTTTGAGCAGCTTCCTTGGCTATTGCCATTGTAGGTTCTTCAGTCATTTTACAATTAAACATTTTTCCGTCCACGATCTTCTTACAATTAAAAATTTGTCTTTAAACGATTTTCTTAAATATCTTTAATGACGTCATCGTCATAACAAACATGACGACAACTAACTTCATGACTACATGATGACATGACTTCACTCGACAGACCCACAGACAACTTATTTTTATATAGATACTAGCTTTCGGGGTGGCGCTTCGTGCCACCCCATCACCTAGTTGGTGGGGGAGCTTCGCGCCCCCCAAGCCCCCCGCGCACGTAAGTCGTTACGCGCCATATTAGTTACGCGCCATTGTAGATGTGTCCCTATGTCCCACCTGTGAATATAGATAGATAGATAGACATATATATATATATATATATTTATATATATATATGTTTTTAACTACGTAAAACTTGCGAATATACAACATTCTTCGCTGTCCCATTGTCTGTGCATATAAATAGATTGTCAGGTTTACCGACTCTTGAACATGCAACTTATAATGATCCATGGGAAAACAATCCGTATTCAGATCTATACCTCATGATTCTAATGATTGCCCTTGAGCTTTGTTGATGGTGATTGCTAATCGACCATTCCCTGTGTCGCCGTCGTCATTTATATATCCCCCTGTGCCCCCCGGCGTCCCCGTTGTAGTTGTGTCCCTGTGTCTCGGTCGTCATTTATCTTCCCTGTGTCCCGGTCGTCATTTGTATCCCGGTGTCCCGGTCTGTATGTACATTCGTTTTTGAAATGGTATATGATGAAATAAATTTTTGTATTTTTCCCCTTTTTTTCTTTTTAGTTTTTTTTTGGTTTTTACTTTTTTTTAGTTTTTTTTAGTTTTTTTCTTTTTTCTTTTTAGTTTTTTTATTTTTATTTTTTTTAGTTTTGTTTTTGTCCTTTATTTTTCATTATTTTTCTTTTTTTATTTTTTTTTAGTTTTTTAGCTTTTTTAGTTTTTTTATTGGTTTCTTGTTTTTTTTTCTTTTTAGTTTTTTTGTAGTTTTACCTTTTTTTAGTTTTTTTAGTTTTTTTTTACTTATGTCCCGGTCGTCATTTGTGTCCCGGTGCTTTGTTGATGGTGATTGCTAATCGATCATTCCTTTTGTCCCGGTCGCTTTCTCTTTGAGTGTCCCGGTCGTCATTTATATTCCCTATGTGCCGGTGTCCCGGTTGTCATTTGTGTCCCGATGTCCCGGTCTGTAATTTCGTCAGTCGACAAACATGACGTCAGTCGACACACAAACATGACGTCACTCGACAGACACACACAGACAACTTATTATATATATATATATATATATATATATATATATATATATATATATATATATATATATATATATATATATATATATATATTTATTTATATATATATATATATATATATATATATATTATATATATATATATATATATATATATATATATATATATATATATATATATATATATATATATATATATATATATATATATATATATATATATATAAGAAAAATCGTAAAAAAGCGGTTGCGCCTGATATGATAAAAGAGTACATGCTCTATTTTCTTCGAATCTTCTTCTCTTTCTGAGACTCGTAAATTGAAGTCCCTTCGTAGTGTGTAGGAGCAAATACTGTATTGAAATGTGCTTCAGACACTATTTCTACGCTTGTAAGGTGTGATTCCCTGAATATAAAGCTTCCCAACTTTGCTAGAATACTGTTGACAGTTTTAAGCTTGGATCTCCTGCTCCAAATACGAAGAAACTGTCATGCGCTAACACTGTAAGAAACCCACCCATGGAGCTCAGTGACCCTCTCCTACGCACGAAGAAGCTTGAAACACTCAATTGTCACGACGGGATCATGACTGTGAAATCCAGGCCACAAAGCAAAGGCTGGGTTGTGATAATAAGTGATAATACTGGGTTGTGACAATTTTCCACGCTAAGTTCTTTCAATGGATTCTATGTCAATGCTTTCGCTGTCAAAATACTGATCACCTGACTGGAGCTTGTTTCTGCTCATCAACACATCCCAACTGTTCCGGATGTTATGACCCTCATGTGATTAAAGTAAACCCTTTCCAAGCCTCGCCAAAATATGCAAATTGTACCGTGGAACACGCAAGTTTGAGTCTGAAATGCAAAATTCTCCGATTGGCTCTCTATAACGCTAAGAAATGAATGCTCAAAGTCAGTTTAGCTTTGTCTCCCTTAATATTAATGGTACGAAACACAAGGATCTACCAATTAATAAGCTGCTTCGGCAATGATATTGGGTTTTAATAGGAGTACCTTCCCTCTTAACTGAATGTTGATAACCTAAAGCGTTTTTGGACCCATTTTACCTTCTTAAGAGCCATTGATAAGTCCCGTGGTTGATCATCAGGAGGTCTAGCCCTCTATTTCAGATATAACACTCAGCCGATATTGTAGCAAAATGATGCTAACATCATAGCGATAATAATAATAATAATTTATTTATAACCCACAAAATACATTAAACTGTGGAGCAAACACACACAAAAAAAGAAAAAAATATAACAACATATATAACATAACAGCATAACAATATACGAAATAAGTAAATTACCTCAATTCAAAAAATGGCCAAAGAGGGTCAAAAACACCAATCATTTGCCGAGTTTTAAGAGATATATCTTTAGATGAAAGTTTCAGTCGCGAGGGCGCATCAACGATGTCAAATTTAGAAACGACTCTATGATTCCGATACCACCGAGGCAAACGCATCAAATACTTGCAATACTTAAAATATCCTGAGTGTATTTTCTTTTTATCCTTCTTGCGAAGGAAGAAAGCAAAACCAGAAAGATAAAAAACAGCAGGGGCACAAAAACTAGAAGAAAGACGGAATAGTCCTTTTCGGTTATACCGACCACGCATTGGTGAAATTTTCGCGTATCCAACCCGCATACTTTTCAGCACGCTGGACGTAATAGCGGAGCAAGTAGACGAAAGTGACGTGGAAAAAGAGAGACCCAACCATTTAATACTTGCTGAACATGGTATAGTTGAAGAACCCAAGCAAAGAGGTAATGCTGGTGGAGGACTCCCAAAACACAAAAACTCACATTTGGAAGCATTAACTGAAAGGCCTACTGTAGATAGTGCGGCTGAAAACCAGTAAAAGTTGGTAAATAGACTATGTTTTGTCCGGCTGAGAAGCAGAACATCATCAGCATATGCAATGTGACTAATGCCTAAATTATCATTGTAAAAAATTGACGGTTGATGACGTTGGAGACACGAAGCTAAAACACATTTAAATATGCTCGTGGATAACACGGCACCTTGCCTAACGCCTTTTTTAATAGGAATATACTCCCCTATAGTACCATTCCACTTCACCCTAACTGAAGAATTAGCATACCAGTACTTAAGCCCGGAAACAATAGAAAGGTTAACACCGGAGGCTGCTAGAGAAACAAAGCATTTGAATGAATTACATTGCCAAAAGCACTAGAAATGTCAACAGCCAAACAATACAGGGGACTTTTTTGAGCAATAGCTTGTTTCATTAGCCGACTCACAATATGGTGAGCTTGAATGCAGCCCATACCTTTTCTAAAACCAAGCTGGAAGGGTGTAAAATTGCACTTGGAGTTAATGGCCGGTAGCAGTACATATTCAATAACTTACTAACAAAACAAGACACAGTGATAAGACGGTAATTAGAGCAAGCATTGGGGTCCTTACCCCTCTTGGCTATGGGAGATATACAACCGGATAAAAACTATCTGGCACAACAGACTGTGCCAAACACATCTGAAACAATAACTGCAAATGCTTCAGCAGTTCAGGACAATCAAAAGCAAAAACTTGAAGCAAAGACCATCACTATCGAGAGACTCAGACTTATTCACTTGCTTAAGAGCTCGGAGAATAACACCAGATTCCACCGATAACATTTGAAATTGGTTGATACGAATTGGGAGGATTGAGTTGACAAGCTTTGTAAAATGATTTTGGAGATTAATATTAAATGAAAGCAAAATATTTTTATAATGAGAAACGAAGTCACATAGCCGAAGAGACGAATTAATTAGAGGTGAACACTTTACGCTGTTTATAACACAATTCCAGGATTTCTTGTCACAAGGACCATTCCAGGCATTCAGTCTCGCTCTACGCAGGGCATATTTGTACTCTCGTTTGGTTGTCTGTTTTATTTGATGTATTGAACAAGAAGAAGGACGATCACAGGCTATCCACATACTGAGCCAGGACTTAGCTTTTTGTTTAGCCATCTTCACTTTAGGATCAACTTTACAAAAGGGATTGCGAGTGCCCGTTCGCACGCACTCGAAGGGTACAGCTTTTTTAGCGGCAGACTTTAGACAGAACACTATTTGCTGATAATACGAGTTGATATCTATCCGAGTTGAAGTTGTACATACAGATGTTTGCAATAAGTGGAAAGGCACTTTAATAGATCATAATAACTGGGAAAATGTCAATACATAAAGTAGAATATTGTTATTTTCCCAATTTAACTTTGAAAACCACATGGGAAAGTTACGTTGCACAGATCTCGCCATGCAGCAAGATAGTTGGCACGTGATTGGTAAATGATCATCGTCGATTTTAAAGTCGTCCACATGAACTATTGATAAAAGTAGAGTTGAATACATGATCCAAGTTGGAAGTAAGATCACCACGATTGTGAATATAAGTAAATATAAGATCTTTGTCAGCAAGATGGAATCCTCCGGGTAATGAATCGAGAAAGATTTCAGATCGGTCAGAATTAGATAATAAGTATTAGACCTGGTAGACCTCCTGATGGTCTACCACGGGTTTTATGGGCGGCTCTCAAGAAGGTATAATGGGTCCAAAAACGCTTTAGGCTATCAACATTCACTTTAGAGAGAAGGTACTCCTGTAGAGACACAATATCATTTTCAAGCAGCTCACTAATCAGTAGATCCTTGTCTTTTGTACCATTAATATTAAGGGA
The DNA here is from genome assembly GCF_032884065.1 of Artemia franciscana. NCBI lineage: Eukaryota > Metazoa > Arthropoda > Branchiopoda > Anostraca > Artemiidae > Artemia > Artemia franciscana. The sequence goes on from NC_088865.1 coordinate 8,121,548, forward strand.
CACAAAGCTGAACGGAGTTTGAGCATTCATTTATTAGCGTTGTTGAGAGCCGATCGGAGAACTTTGCATTTCAGACTAAAACTTACGTGTTTCATAGTAAAATTTGCACATTTTGCTGAGGCTTGGCAAGGGTTTTCCTTTGAATTCACATGAGGGCCAGAACATCTGGAACACTTGGGATGTGCTGGTGAGCGGGGACAAGCTCCAATCAGTTGATCAGTACTTTGACAGCGAAAGCATCGACACAGAATGGATCGAAAGGGCTTAGCGCGAAAAATTTCGTACCCAATATGGATTCCCGACTCCAGTACCGCGTTCAGAGTGGTTTTGTAAATAAACTCGAGGCGAAAAGTGTGGGAATTGCCGATTTGATTAGCACTAATAAGTCCCTCTACCGAGGCCTCTAAATCAGCTCTTGAATAGCTACGGGGTATTTCACGGACAACAGCTATAGGCTTTTTATCAATTACTTTGGTTTTAGCGTTTGGAATGGAGCTAGTAACAGCTGCAGCCAGTATGTCGGCTGAGCACTTATCACGTACCATCACAACCCAGCTTCTGCTGTGTGGCTTAGATTTCAGATTTACGATCCCGTTGTGACCATCCAACGTTTCGAGTTTCTTCATGAGAAGGATAGGGTCGCTGAGCTCTGGAGGTGGGTTTCTTACAACGACAGCGTAGGACGGTTTTTTCGTATTCTGAGTAGGGGCTACAAGCTTAGACTATCCCTCAGTAACCTTGGACGCAATATCATGCAGCTGTTCAACAAGAATTCACCTTGGCACTGAGGGCATCAACAGGGATCATTGGTACTTCGCTGGGACATTTGATAACAAAGTCCGGAAGCTTTATGTTCTGGGAATCGCACTTTACAAGCGAATAAATAATGTCCGAAGCACAGTTTAAAGCAGCATTGGCTCCTACGCGCTTCGATCGGACTTCATTTGGAAAAAGCTTTAAACAAAGCAATTTCCGGGTCTCACAAAGAGAAGAGGACTCGAAGAAATCGGCCATGTACTCTTTTATCGTATCGGGTGAAACTTCTTTAGCAAGATTTTTCTGTACAAAGCACAGGATATGATTGTAGAAAAGTTCATTTTCGCACCAATTACCAGTTCCCATTTTCTCTAGATTGAAGGTTCACTTGCGAGAGAAGTAAGGGAAGTGTTGGAGGCTGCCTACCTTGTCCCCGCAATTTAAGGGACAAGCCCGGCTGGTACCACGGCTCTTGCAAACAGCTCTCCCCCACCCTTCTGCTTACTTCACTCCTCTCACCTTTATCGTAACACAATCGTCTATAATCTCGGGAAATTATAATTATTTTCGCAACTGCTTAATCCTGACCTATATCATATGTAGGTCATGAAAATATCAATAAGAGAATTCACTGTTCCCAAGAGAACTTTAACTCAAGTCTGAAAATAATCCGCTTATTTATAATTCTTTAGACACTGAATTCATTATTATCAAAATATTGGCTATAGGTCAGGTAGAGACGATAATCCTTTACCAAATATTAGTGATATTTTCAATCCAAAAAGAGGTCCTCACACCTTGAACTCTGAATCAATACTGATACTGAAAAATGAGGTGCTAATACAATTATAAATATTTATTTCCCCTGTAACAGAAAAACTGTGCATACATTATCTCGTTTTTCACAAGCCTGTAATCACCTACGAATACTACTTAGCGGTCTTTCAGAACAAAATATCAAACGATTTCTGGCTGGGGACATGAATACTGACTTATGATCTAAATTTTATCGTTCTGAAATTTTACTCGATTTACTGCCTGGACGATTCCATCTGGCTGATAAAGATCTTCTATTTACCTATAATCACAATCGTGGTGGTCGGACTTCAAACCTTGATCAACACTACTTTCATTAATCGTTCATGTGGATGACTCTAAGATCGATGACGACCATTTACCAATCACACGCTAACTATCTTGCTCTATGGCAAGATCTGAGTATCAAAACTCTCCCAAGTGATTCTCAAAGATAAATTATAAAAATGCCTTTGTTCCCCTATATGTATTGACATTGTCCCAGTTATTATCATCTAATAAAGTACCATTCCACTTATTGTAAACATCTGTTTACACAACTTCAACATGGATAGATATCAACTCGTATTATCAGCACATAGTATTCTGTCTCAAGTAAGTCGCTAAGAAAGCTGTACCCTCTGAGCGTGTGCGAACGGGTATTCGCAATCCCTTATGGAAAGCTGATCGTAAAATAAAGATGGCTAAGCAAAAAGCTAAGTTTTGGCTCCGCATGTAGATAGCCTATAACCCTCCTCCTCCTTCCGATTTAGTCCATCAAATAAAGCAGAAAACCAAAAAAGAGTACAGGTATTCCCTTTGTGGAGCGAGACTAAATGCCTGGTACGGTCCCTGTGACAAGAAATACTGGAACCGTGTTATAAACAATGCAAAGTGTTCACCTCCAATTCATTCCTCTTATCGGCCATGTGATTTTGTTTCCCATTATAAAAATATTTGCTTTCATTTAATAATAATGTCCAAAATCATTTTTCAAAGCTTGTCAACTCAATCCTTCCAATTCGTGTCAACCAATGCTAAGTACTATTAGTCGAATCTGGTACTAAACTCCTAGCTCTCAAACAAGTGAGTAAGACTGAGTCTCTCGATAGTGATAGTCTTTGCCTCAAGTTTTTTCCTTGAAGCGTTTGCAGTTATTGTTTCAGACATGCTTAGCACACTCCATTGTGCCAGATAGGTTCTGTTCGGTTGTATATCTTCCCAATGGACCCCAATGCTTTCTCTAATTAGAGTCAAGTTCATCATATTATGGGTTGGCTAAAGAAACAAGCTGCTGCTCTAAAAAGTTCCCTGTACTGCTTGACAGTTGATGTGTCTAGTATTTTTGACACTGTAACTCATTCAAATGCTTCTTTTTCTCTAACAGCATCTGGCGTTAACCTTTCTGTTGTTTCTGTGCTTAAGCATAAATATGGTAATTCTTCAGTTAGGGTGAAGTGGAAGGGTACTTTCGGGGAGCATATTCCTGCTAAAAAAGGCGCTAGGCAAGATGCCATTTTATCTCTGAGTAAACTTAAGTGTGTTTTAGCTTCGTTTACTTGACGTCTTCAACTGTCAGTTTTTTCCATTGGTAGCTTAGGCATTAGACCCGTTGCTTGTGCTGATGATGTTCTGCTTCTTAGCCGAACAAAATAAAATCTAATTGCCAACTTTGACCTGTTTTCAGCAACCCCATCCACAGTAGGCCTTCCAGTTAATGCTGCCAATTGTTAGTTTTTGTGTTTCGAGAGTCCTCCGCCAGCATTGCCTCTTTGCTTGGGTTCTTCAACTATACCATGTTCAAAAAGTATCAAATGGTTGGGTCTATCCTTTCTGCGTCACTTTTGTCTACTTACTCCTCTATTACGTACAGTATCCTGAAAAGTATGGGGGTTGGTTACGGAATACTTTCACCCAAATGTGGTCGGTATAACCAAAAAGGACTTTACCGTCTTTATTCTTGTTTTGTGCCCATGTTGACTTTTATCTTTCTGGTTTTGCCTTTCTCCTTTATTACGTCGCAATTACGTTTGCAAGAGGGATACGAAAAAAAATATACTCATGATGTACTGTAAATATCTGCTGTATTTGCCTCGGTGTTGAATCTTTCAACAATCCACACGCCTGGTACAGTTGAATGCTTACACACACAGTATGTCGTCTGTCTGGATTGATTGGATTAATGAAGCATTTTAAGCTGGTCTTTTACCTGCAGCTGTGTTTTTGGATATGAGAAAAGCGTTCGATACGGTGGACCACTCAGGGCTTATTCAAGCTCTTGCCTCGATTGGGGTGAGGGGTTCAAGCATTGAGTGGTTTTCATCATATCTACACGACCGGTATAAGATAGTACAGAATTGACCATTTTTATCTTCAAAAAAGAAAACAGAGTGCGGTCCCACAAGGGTCAATCCTGGGACCCCTCCTTTTCATCATTTTTATTGATCGAATGAAGTATTACCTGTAGGAGGCTGGTATCATCCTGTTTGCAGATGACACTTTGCTCTTTCTAGCTGCGCCTTCGCCTGATGATTTGTATAATAAAATTCATAATGCTGTCTCTGAATTTCTAACTTTTCCTCAACAAAATTTGTTAACCCTAAGCTTTTCCAAAACTTTTTTCATGATATCTTCTAGACTTTCGTCGAGTGTTGGCAATGATCAAATCATGGTTCAAGGAAATGTGATAAAAAGAGTAGCAACAACGAAATATTTAGAGTTTTTAATTGATGAAAACCTGTCGTGGAAAAACCATTCAAATTCTATAACAGAAAAATTGAGCAGAGGTCTTGGGGTGATGCGAAGAATTAAAAATCTAGTCTCAAAAAAGATTCTAAAAATGAGTTATTTTTCTATATTTTGTCCATATATTAGCTGCGGATACTCTATATGGGCAAGTAATTTTGTAACATGTTTCAAAAGAGTACAAAAACTTTAGAATAGAGCTGTAAAATTATTATCGGAATTTTATGATTCTGATGAGGTTCCAGCTCATGAGCATTTTGAAAATAATAAGTTAATGGGTGTATCCCAAATTTGAGATTACCAAGTTGCAATTATCTCGTATAAATATTTGAATCGCCTGCTTATCCCCACTTTTGAAAATCTTTTTATTTTTAATAAAGATCATCATGATCATAATACAAGAAAAGCTGATAATTTAACTCATGAGTTTAGGAGTACTAATCAGGCTACTACTTTGTAGTACTACTTTGTGATTCGCCATTATGGTCCCCATGTTTGGAATATTCTGCCCGAGGGTATGAAAAATGTGCCTAGTCTTCAAAGAGTAATTTTGATGTAAGGCCCGTTCCAGATTGTCATTCTATTCAAGGCATTTCCCTGATTTATTTGCTGTTAATTTTTTTTTGCCTTCTTCTTGTCTTTTTCCTCTTTCTCTTTTTTTCCTTTCTTCCTTCATCAGTTGTTTCTTTTGTATTGAGTAGCGTGATATGAACGTGGTTTTAATTAGCTGATGGTGATTACCTCGCTTGCCCTTACAAGCTTATTGCCTTTCTTGGCAGGCGAATGGCGAATAGTGTTTGTTTTCTTTTCTTAATAAATGTATATCTCATAAAAAAATATCTGGGGAGCGTACGCTTAAAAATTCCCAGGTAAAGTCTGAATGAAATATGAATGGTATCAATAATTTGTCGTATAATGTGCCATCTCTGGCATTGAGTGGAGCGCCCTAAGATCAAGGGATATGTGACCTATACAGGCCGAGGCTGATAAATGAACGAAAAATTTCTGCCCAAATCAATCAGATGAAAGTTTTTTGGAGCATTCTGATGGAATTTAAGATAGATGAACGAAAAGACAACCCACCAAGTCATAATCAATTCATTGAATAAATGTAAGCCAGCTTTGGCTTTCCTTTCCAAACGACGATAAGAAGTGTCTTCTCTAAAGACATAACCATAGCAGAATAACATGAGAAGTGCTCTTTATTAGAGGGTGGTACCGGACTTCGTCACGGTATTAGGTTAATGCTGTATAATTCTGCTCAACGCACATTTCTTACGTGAGATCTTCCCTCAACTGCTTAAAGGATAAGCTGTTGAAAATCATAGCAGTATATTTTCTAACTTGTGATATTAGCGACGGGAGAAAGATTTATTCTAGGTAAATCTAGAACATACGATGAAAAGATCTATATAGTGAAATTACCTCATATTAGTAGGAAATTTGGAAGGCTGAGTTGGTCCTATTGACTGTTCAGTCCTGAAGCCATCTGACCCTATGCATACGGAGAGTGGTGATAAAATAGTGCATGCATCATCTGGATTTCTTGTGACCAAAAACTTGTGGCTGCAAACTCTCTGTTCAAGCAAAAAAGTTCACTTTGCATCACAAGGCTCTCTATTAGTTATATCACTGCAGCCTAGACAGATTGTATTCTAGTCGGAAAAAAGATAATGGAGCTCTTTTTAATATGTCGGTGCAAATTCGTGATCTTTTACTGGTTCTAGAGCAGGGAGTTACCATATACTCGTTTGAGCAAACATCCTAATCCGCCTTAGCATGGGGAAAAAACTGGCTCGAGAGAAAAGACTTAACATAACCAAACTATAATACGATCAAACCGAACATGCTTTGTCTGTAGCTCAAAAACAGTTTTGATACTCTACACACCAGGGTTCGAGACCACAAAGTAAAGTCACCATAGTTAAAGATTACTACAAAGTAAGTTGCATCAGACAGAGGTGTTTTTGGAAAGAAACCTGGAGACGGAATAAGAGAGCCGTACCTTAACCCATCTAGGTCAACAGTTTAAGGCTGTACTGAGGAAGAACACTAAGCAAAGCACGAGAAAAGACCAGTTTCTAGGAGGAAGTCCCTCACAAAGTAGTAAACATTGAACGAAAATCACAATTCACAACGTACATCTATCAATGATAAATAAGGAAATACCATATCCGACTGTGTGCAGAAAGTAGAGTGATGGATATTACATTTTAGGAACCATATAAATCCCAACATGATTGTACTCGTAGATTCAAAAAATACACCATACCCAGCCTCTATAGCGCCTAACAACAGAAATATGAAGTTATCCAGAATTTCAAATGACGGAAAGCCCCTTCTGAAGAGGGGCTTTCTCCTAAGATTTACGCAGCCCCCCTCGCCGAGTACAAACCAGCTGTTGCCATTATTTACTGATATACAGAAAACGGAAAATTCTCAAAGGATTTCAGTTATCCTCCCCGTCTACAAAACAAGGCGAAAAGACAGAGTGCGCAAATTCTAGAGACAAGAGGGGGATATGTTGGGGGAACTTTCCATCGAGGAATTTGTCATTGGAGAAGAAAATTTATCTGTCTTTAAATTTGTATACGAATTATTCAACATCGTTTTACTGCCAATATTCCAATTGACAAGAGATAGGTGAGCTCGTGAAAACCAACCCAGATTTCATTTGGCTTAGGATTGTTGGATCAGATTTTCATCCCCCGTTTGATCATAAAACAGCGAGAAAGATACCATTCATTAACATATTCTTAGATTACGGTGCCAACTTCGATTATTCTGAGAAAATTCTCTTTGAAGATGACATGTCACAAGAATTTGTAAACATCGTGCAAACTTATGACCAAGGAAGGAAGCAAAGCCTATGGCCAAGAGTCCTTACTGTTCGATTTTGATGGGTGTGTGAGATGAGACTGTATACTCTCCCTGGTCTTTTTAATTAATGTAATCATTGGATCCTTAAGTACATTCTCCGGAGAACTGAAGGAATAGTAGTTATAGAAAAGTCACCTTGACAAAACTTGGCCTACGGATAGGCACAAAAATTCGAAGTTCTTGATCACGTGGTTAAAACAGACCATAAAATCACCCTCTATTGTCTCCCACTTGAACGAATTGACAGTTTCGTCTTTATGGGATATTAAGTAAAAAAACAAGTTTTTTTAAACTGAAAGTAAGGAGCGACATTAAAACTTAAAACGAACAGAAAGTACTCCGTATATGAAAGGGGCTGTTCCCTCCTCAACGCCCCCCTCTTTATGTTAAAGTTTTACTCCTTCTCTCAACTCTACTTTTTAAAACAGTAAAAAACTTTAGCGTAAAGAGCAGGGCGTTGAGGAGGGAACAGCCCCTTTCATGTAAGGAGTAATTTCTGTTCTTTTTAAGCCTTAATGTCGCTCCTTACTTTCAGTTTAAATTTTTTTTTATTTAATTTCTGAACATTTTTTGAATTAATGCATGTTTTGATTTTGGCTCTCCGCACATGAATAATTGAAACGGAATTTGCATATTAATTTTTTTTGGCTAAATGGCTTTCTCATAGTTTTGATCGGACGATTTTAAGAAAAGCGGAGTGGGAGAGGAGGCCTAGTCACCCTCTGATTCTTTTGTTACTTAAAAAGGAAACTAGAACTTTTAATTTTCGTATATTTTATGTATATTTTAAATATACGTAACTTACGAATTAACTTACGTAACGAACTTTTATATTCGTATGTTTTTATTACGTACTAGCTGTTGGGGGCACTTCTCGCCCCCCCCCCAAGCACCCCCGCGCGTAAGTCGTTACGCGCCATTGTAGTTGTGTCCCTGTGCCCCACCTGTGAATAAAGAAAGATATATATATATATGTTTTCAACTACGTAAAACTTGCGAATATACAACATTCTTCCATGTCCCATTGTCTGTGCATATAAATAGATTGTCAGGTTTACCGACTCTTGAACATGCAACATAAAATTGTCCATGGGAAAAACAATCCGTATTCGGATCTATACCTGATTATTCTAATGATTGCCCTTGAGCTTTGTTGATGGTGATTGCTAATCGAACATTCCCTGTGTTCCCGTCGTCATTTATATATCTCCCTGTGCCCCCGCCATCCCTCTTGTAGTTGTGTCCCTGTGTCCCGGTCGTCAATTATATTCCCAGTATCCCGGTCGTCATTTGTGTTCCGGTGTCCCGGTCTATAATTTATCTTTGAGCGTCCCGGTCGTCATTTATATCTCCCGGTCGTTATTTGTGTCCCAGTGTCCCAGTCTGTAATTTCTCTTTGAATGTCCCGGTCGTCATTTATATTCCCTGGGTCCCGGTTTTTAGTGTTCTTTTTCTCCTTTATTTTTCAGTTTTTTTCCTTTTTTTAGTTTTTTTCTTTTTCAGTTTTTAGTTTTTTTAGTTTTTTTATTAGTTTTTGTTTTTTTTTCTTTTTAGTTTTTTTGTAGTTTTTACCTTTTTTTTATTTTTTTTTTAGTTTTTTAGTTTTTTAGCTTTTTTATTTTTTTAGTATTTTCTTTTTAGTTTTTTTTTGTAGTTTTTACCTTTTTTAGTTTTTTTTTCTTCTTTTGTATTAATGCTAAAGCCAAGGTTCGAACCTGGAACCTCTCAGACCTGGAACCTGGAACATAACGCTTTACCAACTCAGCTACTTCGGCTTGAATACATTCGTTTTTGAACTGGTATATGATGAAATGATTCAGACGTCATATAATGACGTCACTCGACAGACAGACAGACAGACAGCTTATTTTTATATATATAACTAGCTGTTGGGGTGGCACTTCGCGCCACCCCAACAGCTTTCACATGACGTCGTAATCGTATTCGGCTAAACTTTAGTTGACACCTTCGAAAATGGAAAATTATAAGACCACAGTAGGTGCGTTTGAGCTTTTTAGTTTGCGAGCATAAAACTTGTCCGAGACCTGGATTGAATTGAGAAGAAATTCCTAAAAATGAAGTATAACGCCTGAACACGCTTCTTTTTATTTTAACATGCTTTGTGTCTACTTTTCTTCTCTTGTACAGTATGTCACTTTGACTCGGCAGTCTGAACTTAATTTCCAGTAAAAACAGTTCCAGCTATTTGTCTATCAACTTGTCTGTGGTTCATTGTGCCCTCATTGAAACTTAGCTTGAACCAACAATACTACTAAGTCTACTAAGTCGTCTTCCTGTCTTAATGGTTACAAGCGTACTTCTAATGGACATAGAGGCCGAAGAAAAATGTAAGCCAAAGTCAATCGCATATTTGTATTAAAATTTACAGATAAATATCAGATATATAAGCACTGAACAACTCGGTAACCTCTCACACACAGACCCCCCTCCCCAGAAGTTCAAGTATATTTGACCATGGCTATATCTAAGGCTCATTGGTCTCTTCTTCTTTCTCTTTGTACCAGGACATAAAATTCTTCCGCATATCGGAAGGAATTTCCCAGTCGTGTACGGTTCCTGTGGTACGAGAGACCAGCTGCTTTGCATGCATCAGTGAGTCTATCTTGTCGAGAAGTAGAATATTCCTGAGTTTCGTTTTTATATTTGATAGAACTGAAAATTGACGTTCTGCAACTGCACTGGAATGCGGAAGAGCACACATATTTAGCATGAAAAGGGACAGCTCTTCGAACTGTGGCTTGCCTTGAGCGTCTTTCGTATTCATTAACGGCTTCCAAAAGATCAAAGGAGAAATATCAGTTCCTATGGTTTTCACAATCTCATCCCTGTGCTCACTCATCAAGATCCACTGAGTCTCTATTACATTCCTTGATCTATCCACTTCACCTTCGTGTTTCCCAAGTAAGCTGCTGAACCGACCAGTCAGTCCCACTAGAGTGTCAACTTTTCCGCTCAAAGCAGTCACTGGGTCTAAACAAGCCAGAGCTTTTAAAGTGGGATCAGAATGATAAATTCATTTCCTCATTTGTTTGATAACTTCTACAAGGAAGTTCAGGCAGTTCAACCTAAACCGTTTGAGATCATTCGAGGGTATCACATCCTTAAATGTCAGCACGTGTATTTCTGAATTTGGACCAAAAGAAATCTTGGAGATTTCCTTGAAACAGCCTGAGATCATGGGTAAGACAAAAGCATTATCATTCTCTAAGATGTCAGCTTTGACAAAAGACTTCATTTTAGACTTCATGGTTACCCTTGAGCTGGAAAGGAGTTTGTGAATGCGAGTGTCACTCCTCTGGAGCTCCAAATTCAAGCAATTGATCTTGTTGACCTTTTTCATCATTTTTAGGTGAAACAAGGTAAGGTTATAATGAAGTAATCTTGTTTGAAGATAGAAGTATGGTCCATTAGAAATTTTGAAGCTATATTTATTTACTCAATATGTAAGTCATTCAACTAGCTTCAATCTATTATTTTTGTCATATTTGTTGGTGCCTTTTTAAGCCAGATGGATTATTCTGAAGGAAAGACTTCTCTGGAAGTCTTAGACCCCTTTTAGTTTAGACGCCTTTGTGGGGTCTAAAGCTTTGTAATTTTTCTTTATTTTCTCTCATTAATAATAAACAGATTGGAAATTTGTAATCTTGTCCGAGGTGGGATACAGCTGTATGCTTATGCATACAGCTTTGGTAAACTGCACCCTGTTTACTTTTTACTATTAAGCATGTACCAGTTGGCTACATCACATACTCAATCAAGCAGCCAATTAAGTTCTGATATTCAACGTGCATTTTGATTTGAAATTTCCACCTATGGCTGTTTTCTTCTCGTGGTTTAAATTTTAAATATGGTGATGACATCTGTCCTGAATTCCGCACTGTTTGTGTACTACTGCCAACGTTAGGTAGTGCTATTCCTCTCCGTTAATTTGTAGCTTTTCGGGAGGTTGAAAACTGAAGTTTTACTTTTCTTTTATTATCATTTAAAAACCAAGACTTGGACGACCAAATTGTGTCAACTTTTTTTAAAATGTGTCATTTTCGTCGATTGTGTCATTTTTTTTTTATCGAAAAATGTGTCATTTGCGTCGATTGTATCATCATTTCGAATGAATGTGTCATTGTGTCACGCAACATCAAATTGTGTCATTTTGACACAAAATGTGTCAAAATGTGGCGGCCTAGGGCCTAGTTGCCCTCCAATTTTTTGGTTACTTAAAAAGGCAACTAGAACTTCTAATTGTTTTTATTAGTAAAAGATATACGTAACTTGCAAATTAGCTTACGTAACGAACTTTTGTATTCTCATGTTTTTATTACGTACTAGCTGTTAGGGTGGCGCTTCGCGCCACCCCAACACCTAGTTGGTGGGGGCGCTTCGCCCCCCCCAAGCCCCCCCGCGCGCGTAAGTCGTTACGCGCCATATTAGTTACGCGCCATATTAGTTACGCGCCATTGTAGTTGTGTCCCTATGTCCCACCTGTGAATATAGATATATATATATATATATATATATATATATATATATATATATATATATGTATATATATGTTTTTAACTACGTAAAACTTGCGAATATACAACATTCTTTGCTGTCCCATTGTCTGTGCATATAAATAGATTGTCAGGTTTACCGACTCTTGAACATGCAACATATAATGGTCAATGGGAAAACAATCCGTATTCAGATCTATACCTCATGATTCTAATGATTGCCCTTGAGCTTTGTTGATGGTGATTGCTAATCGACCATTCCCTGAGTCACCATCGTCATTTATATATCCCCCTGTGCACCCCGGCGTCCCCTTTGTAGTTATGTCCCTGTGTCCCGGTCGTCATTTATATTCCCTGTGTCCCGGTCGTCATTTGTGTCCCGGTGTCCCAGTCTCTGATTTCTCTTTGAGTGTCCCGGGCGTCATTTATATTCCTTGTGTCCCGGTGTCCCGGTCGTCATTTATATCCCCCTGTGCCCCCCGGCGTCCCCGTTGTAGTTGTGTCATTTATATTCCCTGTGTCCCGGTCGTCATCCCGGTATACATTCGTTTTTGAATTGGTATATGATGAAATAAATTTTTAATTTTTTCCCTTTTTTTCCTTTTAGTTTTTTTTTTTATTGGTTTTGACCTTTTTTTAGGTTTTTTAGTTTTTTTCTTTTTTCTTTTTAGTTTTTTTTGAAGTTTTTATCTTTTTAGTTTTTTTATTTTTATTTATATTTTTTTAGTTTTCTTTTTCTCCTTTATTTTTCAGTTTTTTTCCTTTTTTTATTTTTTTTTGTCTTTTTAGTTCTTTTAGTTTTTACCTTTTTTAGTTTTTTTTAGTTTTTTAGATGAAATTTTTTTTAGTTTTATTCCTTTTTTTCTTTTCTTTTTTTTATTGGTTTTTACCTTTTTTTTTAGCTTTTTTTAGTTTTTTTTCGTTTTTTCTTTTTACTTTTTTTTTAGTTTTTATCTTTTTAATTTATTATATTTTTATTCTTGATTTTTTTTTTATTAGTTTTTAGTTTTTTTTGTAGTTTTTGCCTTTTTTAGTTTTTTCAGTTTTTTTTTAGTTTTTAGATTTTTACCTTTTTTAGCCTAACCAGGATTTGAACCTGGGACCTTCATTCTCCGTTCTGACACCCTCTCTCACCGAGTGACTACTCCAGCATGTTCATTTTGGTGTTTTAAATGGTATATTATTAACCAAATTAATGTGTTTTACAATATACTAAGCATCGTCATAACAAAAATGACGACAACTAATTTCATGACGTCAGTCAACGCAGAAATTAAGTTCTGAAATTAAGTCATGAAATTAGTTGCCGTCATTTTTGCTTTGACGGTGACGTCATTCAAGTTATATAAGACATATGTTCACGTAGAAATCTATTAATGTTTAAGTTTACAATGACTGATGAAGATGCTCAAAGAGTCTATGCCAAAAAACTTGCTGCTGATATGAGGGGGTTCACCCCATCGTCAGTACCTCGCCCTTTACACTAAAGCTTAAATTTTGTCCCAATTTTTTAAAAATGAACCCTGAATCACAAAAGCCGAAGAATAAACAGTTGAAATTACTAAAAATACTTTAGCGTAACGAGCGAGGTATTAGGAGGAGGTGAGCCCCTCATATGCGTAATAATTTCTGTTCGTTTTAAATTTTAATGCTGCTACTTACTTCCAGTTGAAAAAAACTTTTTTATATTTATTTTTTCATTGTTTTTTTTTAAATAATTCTAGAAAATCCTGCGCTCTCTTCGTGGAAATTTTCTTCCCCAATGACAAATTCCTCGATGGAAAGTTCCCCCAACATATCCCTCTCTTCTCAACCCCTCCACCAACCAAAAAATGCCCCTAAAAACGTTTGTACATTTCCCATAACAATTACTATATGTAATCACTGGTCAGAGTTTGTAACTTGTAGCCCCTCCAACGGGGACTGTGGGGGAGTAAGTCGTCCCCAAAGACATAGTTAAGGTTATTCGACTACGTTGAATAAAATGGCTGTCTCAGAATTTTGATCCGGTGATTTTGGAAAAATAATGTGGGAGGGGCCTAGGTGCCCTCCAATTTTTTGGTCACTTAAAAAGGGCACTAGAACTTTCATTTCCGTTAGAATGAGCCCTCTCGCAACAATCTAGGACCACTGGGTCGATACGACCACTCCTGGAAAAAAAACAACAAAAAAACAAACAAACAAATAAACACGCATCCGTGATCTCCAAAAAATACAAAATTCCACATTTTTTTAGTTGGGAGCTTGAAACTTCTACAGTAGTGTTATCTCTTACGCTGAATCTGATGGTGTGATTTTCGTTAAGATTCTATGACTTCTATGACTATTGAGCCGGGTCGCTTCTTACTACAGTTCGTTACCACAAACTGTTTGAAACACTGGTCAAAGTTTTTGACTTGCAGTCCCTCCAATGGGGACTGTGGGGGAGTAAGTCGTCCTGAAAGACATAGTTATTAGGCTTTTCGACTTTGTTGGATAAAATGGCTATCTCAGAATTTTATCCGATGACTTTGGGACAAAATGAGGGCAGGAGGGGCCCTAGGTGCCCTCCAATTTTTTTGGTCACTTAAAAAGGGCACTAGAACTTTTATTTTCCATTAGAATAAGTCCTTTTATGACATTCTAGGACCACTGGGTTGATACGATCACCCCTGGGGAAAAAACAACAACATACAAATAAACAAATAAACACGCATCCGTGATCCGATGTCTTATGGCAAAAAACACAAAATTACACGTTTTTGTAGATTGGAGCTTGAATCTTCTACGGTAGGGTTCGTTAATACGCTGAATCTAATGGGATGATTTACGTTAAGATTATGTGACTTTTAGGGGGTGTTTCCCCCACTTTTCTATGATAAGGCAAATTTTTTCAGGCTCCTAACTTTTGATGGGTAAGAACAAACTTGAAGAAACTTGTATATTTAAAATCAGATTTCAAATGCAATTCTTTTGATGTAACTATTTGTATCAAAATTCAGCTTTTTAGAGTTTCAGTTACTATTGAGCCGGGTCGCTCCTTACTACAGTTTGTTACCAAGAACTGTGTGATTAGTTGTATTTAATTATTCTTTGCTGGACTGTGCAAATATCTGTGGATTTACTGAGAGGTTAGCATAATAATAAAGATGATCATTTATAAGTTCACTATGAAGGAGTTCTTCTCTATGGTTTTGAAATCTGGCCCATTAAAGCTACTTCGCCCATATTTGCTTCCGTTCAATCCTACGAATCTCGATATCAGATCAAATTATGAATGATGAAATCCATCTACACTGCTATAAAGTCAGCAGAATCTCAGGTGACTCGGCCACAGAATGGAAAAATACTGGCTGAGGTTCGCGGAACGATTGGCATGACAGAGGGATCATCATTCAGAGACTTTGTTCAGATGCCGGTTAAGCCAGGGCCGTCTTGTTCTGCTGCAAGTAAAAGCAGGGTCGTTACAAGCCAAAATGTTTGAGGGAGAGCAAGAGATTTCACAGACTACCTGGTAATTTTTACAGTCTATTTTATTAGAAACCAGCCTAATGTCCGTTTCAAATACAATACGTAAAATCCCTGCATGAGTCGGTAAAACCGCTGCATTTACCGATTGAGATTCGATCGGTGTCGAATCTGACCGATCGGAGATCATGTCAATATTTTAATGCTGTTTATTTAACCAAATGGAAAATTGTGGCACCGTCTACAAAATCACGGCAGGAGTTTGTAAAACCGCTGCATTTACCGATCAAGATTCACATTCGATCAGTGTCGAATCTGACCGATCGGAGATCATGTCACTATTTTAATGCTGTTTATTTAACCAAATGAAAAATTGTGGCACCATCTACAAAATCACGGTAGGAGTTTGTAAAACTGCTGCGTTTACCGACCAAGTTCAAAATTTCTGTACATGACATGTCAGTATTTTCGTTGTCTTTATTGAACCAAACAAAGAGTTTTAGTGGTGTCGGAAAAATCGTGGCGTGAAGTGCCACGATTTTACCCGCTTCTTTTTTTTTACCAAGTGACCAAAAACAGTGGAGGTGAGCGTTTCACTTCCCCGTACATGACGTCCTTGAGTACAAGTATTTAAGAAAGACAAGTTGCGATTGTGTACTCTCCACAATTTGTGTATGAGCTTTCTAAGGTGCAAAATCTTTCTGACCCTTATTACACGAACTAAGACGGGTATGAAAGAGTTTCAATTTTGTGATAGTATCCTGTATTTTTTGCATGAAACTTTCTGTATCCATCAAATTTTGTAATAAATACAGTCAGGTGATGATTTCAAATCGTTTATTTCTTTTACTTTTTAAGAAAATCTTCCGCTCGTCCGCATAAAAAAGAAGAGCATAAGAAAATGCAAATTTCTATAAAGTTTGTATGGAAATATAGCATAAAAAAATATAAAATATAAAGATATCTAATAACTTGGAAGCTAACCTTAATCGTGAAGGGTAGGGATTGCGGGAGGGAAGGAAAAGAACTATAAAAATTATAAAAGTAACGAGCCATTTGGAAATCTAAGACGAATAGAAATACGGTCATATAAGAATTTAAAATTAAAATGAACCGAAAATACTATCAATCAATTCACAAAACCCGAAACACACACGCGTAGTATTTTCCCGAAATGTAACCAACTGAAAATTTGATCTAGCCATTTATTCAAAATAGACCAAAAGTCATATAACAAGGATTTTGGGGTTGAAACAAACCCCCACAATCTGGGGGTAAGGTTTGTAAGTTATGCTCCAGGGATATTTAATGCTATTATGGAAGGGACAGTTATTTAAACTTTAGAGGAGTCTCATTTGGTTGAAAATTGAAAGTTTTAGTTTCATTTTAAGCCTGCCTCCCTCTGTTACCCTTCTTTTCACCAAACGCATCTAACTGAAATTGTGAGACAGTCATTTTGTTCGAAATAGTCCAAAGAACTTATAAAAATGCCTCTAGGGCTGGTATTGCCCTCCGAACCCTGAGGCAAGGGTTGTAATTTTATTCTGTAATTTTAAGGGTCGTAATTTTAAGAGTCAAAAGTGATTTGAGAAAAGCAGCCCGTCCCTCCACGCCCATCATTTACCCGAGCACATCCAATCAAAATTTTTAGATAGCAATTTTGTTCAGCAAAGTTGAAGGGTCCCGAAATTATGTCTTTGACGATGACAACCACCCCACAGCCCTTGGGGTATGGTGTTTAAGTTATGTCCTGGGGTCTAAAATATTTTTATAGAAAGGGTCGTTGTATATACTTAGGAGGGATTGGTAGCCAGATCAGAGGAATCTCATTGGATTTGTAGCCAGAAGTTCTAGTGCCCTTTTGGGGAGTCAAAGTGATCAGAGGACAGCTACGAACCCCTCTCCCTAGCCACACGTTGTGTTTTCTTGAAATGCATCGAATAGAAATTTTGAGACAACCATTTTATTCAAAATAGTACAAAGATCATATAACAAGACTTTTGGGGTTGTTACAAACCACCAGAGCAAGGGGGCAAGGGCTATATGTAATCCCCAGGGACATTTAAGGATTTTATGGAACAGATGATCTTATAAGCTTTAGAGGTGGCTCATATGGTTGAAAATTGGAAGTTTCAGCTTCATTTTAAGAGTCAAAAGGGATGGAGGTCAACTAGCCCTCCCCCTAACTACCCCTCTTGACATGAAACACACCTAATCAAAATTGTGAGATATCTATTTCAAAACAAAACAGTCCAAAGAACAAATAACAATGCCTCCAGGGTTGACACAATCCTCTAGAGGCCTGGGAAAAGGGCTGTAAGTCATGCCCTAGGAACATATAAGTTTCTTATGGAATGAGTTATAGGATAAACTTTGGATGGGGCTCCTTTGATTTGAGATTAGCAGTTATAGTACCTTTTTTAGGCGTCAAAAGTGTTTTGAGAGCAACAAGCCTCCACCCCAACGTCCATCATTTCCCAAAAACAAACATCCTAACAAAGTTTTGAGACACTTATTTTTCACAGTGAAGGTAGAGTATTTACACTCTTGGAAATTCCCCCCCCCCCCGAGGTCTCAGGTCAAAAGCTGTAAGTTAGGCAATTTGATCATTGTTTAAATATAGTATAGTTATTGAGATAATGTATGCTTGTTTGACTACTACTTTGCCAAAATACGGAGGGCATTAAGGTGAGTCTTTGGAATGTTGAGGGGAGTGTTGAACTAAATAAAAGTATGTTAGGTCTATATGGGTTTTCAAAAAGGCGTAACTGAGGAATTATTAAAATATATTAATTTTGAACTTTCAGGAAATGATGAGGAAGATGATCAATTGATCAAAAAGGCAATATTTGCTTGCTACTACTGTTACTACTATTAGTACTATTACTAAAACTACTATAGCGAATACTACCAAGGCTGATGATATTGAAATAAACATCTGAGGAAACGTTGAGGGTATAGATGAACTAAATCAAAGCATATTATTTGTACAGAGATTGCTGATATGGGCGTATCAGTTGATTTGTGGTAGTTTTACGCTTGGTAGATTATTTGGTTCTATTTTTGCCCATTTTTGGTTTAATGAAATTCTTTACTATTCCTTGAAAACCTCATTTTGGGCATAAATTTTTCAATTGATCACTGGTCAAAATCGTAAACGGTTTGATACTGATCCCTTAATGATTGTAACGTATTAATGGATAATAGTATTAGATAATCCCCTACAAAATCTAAGTATGATTACTAGTAGAAAGAGTTAAAAAATGCGCAATTGGTCGAAACGAGGGTCAAAGAAAACGGACTGAGAGCTTACTCTGACCCTTCAACTTATACTCATTTAAACTTTAAATGATTCGGACTACAATGAACTGTAACGTGTCCTTCCTACTGCTAAAATGTATCTACGATGCATCTTTTTCAAAAAGTGTATTTGTTTAATTTGGGATTCTTGCCCGGAGGGTTACGTAAGATATGTCACCTATAAGGAAATATTTCTTTCTACCTTCCAATTCCTGATTAAAACGGCTATTTGAAAATTCTATCTGACACTTTATGGGACTACAGAGATGCGTTAGGCACAAATGATGTTGAAAGGGGGTTGGATGCTCTCTGATTCATTTAAGGCTCTTGAAACGAAACTAGTGTTTGATATGCGGTTGAAGCACCGCACTCCACAACTCTACACGACATTCTTTCTATATGATGCAGGGGAGGGGGGAACTGTTTAGGAGACACCGGTATCTTTAATAAATATAACGCAATGACTATGAAATATAGAAATAAAGTTTAAGACTAGTAAGCAGTAAGCTTATGTACTTACTTGCCAAACAAGATTTTGAACTCTTTAAGATCTGTAAGTTTCGACATTTTCCAAGTTTTTTTGCTCACAGCTAAAAAATATTGGGAAACTAATAATCAGATTTTTCCATATTTTCATCATAGATTTCTCCTCACTGATGCCGATTTGAATCCTGGTTGCTTCCCGGAAACTAATATAATGATATCATAAAAATTTCAACATTTTTTTTTCTGGATGTGGAAATACTTTATATTTCTAACTTTTGAAAAATAAAACGTCTTTATCAGAAAAAATTAATTGTTGGCATGTTGCAACTTCTTCATTGCACTCTCATTCGTGTAATTTGATGTCGGTCCAATGAAAGCCACATTTATAGCTTTCAAATATCCACGTTATCGTCGGTTTTTTTCTTTTAAATTACTCTGACTTAGTTGTTTAGAAATGATTTTGTTCCGAAGACTAAACCGAACTTCCATGAGAGTTCCAACCTGAAAAGGTCAATTGTTGCCATAGTATCACCGAGAATTATATAGTTGCGTGGAATATTGAGGGGAGAACTTAAGGGTGATGCTTGAACGCCGCAAATTGTATTTTGAGTAGCAAAAAATATTGTGCATCAAAAAATTGGTGTATTTAATTGGTTTGTGTTGTAGAGCAACAGTTATGGCGTATATAGTGCCATGTTATGAAATCACCAAATATATGAGATTGCTATTATCCAAGGTCATGCCCTCAAGCAGAGATTGGTTATGCTTAGAAGCTTTAATTTTGCGCTGCCTTTAGCTTGCTTATTATAAACAATATAATTTTGAAGGATTTATATTAAAAAAAGAAGTTAGTACTCCAGAATTTAAAAAGCAAATTGAAAGCTTTAAATGAAGAGAACCTATCCTAATTATAAGGGTTTCTGCCACTATTCTTGACCACCCGTTCTTGATGACACTGATTTACTGGTGTCTTACTGATAGCATATTAGAGTATAGTAAAAAAATGGGTGGCTGGTAGTCGCAAATATGTGATTTTGGTTATCTGTTTTTCTGCAAATATGTAATTTGGTTCAACATCCCCTCAACATTTTGAGAAATTAGGCGGAAATAGAGATAATCACAGCCGCAATTAGCAACAGTTTCCAAGTGTTCGCAGTCAGAACCGCAAGTAGCCACAGTTGCAGTCAAACCACAGTCACAATTAGTTGCGATTGCTGTCCCAAAGGTAGTAGTGGCCTTAAAAGTTCCGTGTCAATACCCTCAGCCATATTGCACACACCCAGAATAAGACATTCCTATTTAGCAATGATAGATCCCGTATGTGAACGATGATCAAATTGTATAATTGACTACGGTTATCCCGGGACTGAGGCTGGACATCCCCAGCATCATATATTTTTCAGAATTCAAACAGACCAAAATAAATTTTTTCCAATTAATTTGGGGGTGTGAGACATTTAAAAATGGTAAGCAAGGTCTGGCTGCCCTCTGTTCACTTTCCAAAAATCCCTTTATATGCTCTGAAAGTTTCATTTTAATGCCTGAAATATTGCTGATACGCCCTTTTAAATACCATCCTGCAATATATATCAGTTTTCATTCAGAGTTCAAGGAGTTAACAACAAAACCAGATTTCATTTCTTTCGGATAACATCCATGTTTACATTTAGACAAATTGTGTTACTAACTAGTTTAAACCAAGATTGAAATAACGTTTCTCTCCCGCGTGGCTTTGAGCCAATATTGTGATTTTTTCGAATGATGAAAAAAAGTCTTATTGCTAATTAACGATACTGGATCTAATCAAGGAGTGATAAAGGTTTTACATTTTGCATTTTACACTTACATTTTACATTGTAATTTACATTTTACATTGATTTAGTCCCTGCTTTAATTAAGGTTTTGGAGAAAATATTAGATACCAGGCTTTCCAATTGGCTAAATAAAAATAATTTAATACATGAGGAACAAGGAGGTTTCAGGACAGGGTATGGGACGACAGATAGTGTGTTTATTTTAAAGGCATTAATAGATAAATATGGAAAGGGTAAAACTTGTCTTTATGTGGGATTTCTGGATCTCCATAAGGTTTTTGATAGTGTCGACAGAGAATTATTGAAGGATGCCATGCTAAATATTGGCCTTCCCCATTCATTTGTTAGATTGATAGTGAGCATGGATACTTGTGTGAGTGGAATCATTCAAGTTGGTAATAGGTTTTCGAAGCTTTTTGATATTAAGCGGGGAGTAAAACAGGGCAGAACCCTTTCACCTAAGTTGTTTAATATTTTTATTAATGATGTTGTTAATTTTCTAGAGAATAGATGGGCTCCGAAACTTAGCCTAGGGGCTCAAAAACTATCTCTCTTATTATTTGCAGATGATATTGCTTTGGTGGCTAAAAAACCGCAAGAATCTCATAGAATCTCATAGAAGAATATTTGCATATAAAAAAGTTAAGGCTGAATACTGAAAAGAGCGAAGTTGTTATTTTTAAAAACAGGAAGGTTGGGGACGAGGAAAAATATACATTTAAATTTAATAATAAGGAACTATTTATAAGTAAAAGAATAAAATATTTAGGCTTTATCTTATCGGAAAATGGAAGCCTAAGGAGTCATGTTGATGAAATAATTAAGAGAGGTAGGGTGGCCATGTCAGCTATATTTAGAAACCCGACGATAATGGGGATCAAAAACCTAAAAATGCATAAAAGAATATTTAACACAAAATTTTTACCCGTGATAGAATATGGAGCAGAGATATGGGGTGGAGAAACGGTGCAGCAACTGGAGTCCCTTCAGCTCCAGTATTATAAAAGAGTGTTTGGTCTACATCAGACAACTCATTCACAGATTCTGAAAGGTGATATGGGCCTGTTTTCTTTAAAGCTACGTAGGTATATTTTAATGCTTAGATTCTGGTTGAAGTTAACTAAGAGTAATGAAGATAGACTAGTAAGAGCGGCATAATGAAGAGATGTTGAAATGTGGTTTAAAAACCTCGTGGCCATCCCAAATTAAATCATTACTAGAAAAAGTAGGAATGCCCTATTTATGGAATAGTGGTCTTTGCTCTCGTGATGTACCAACAAATTTAGAAAGCCAGGTACGATTTATATTAGAGAGTCAGGAAATTCAGCATTGGCAAGGGCTGGTTTTGATTCTAAAGCCCTACAACATTATAATCAGGCAAAACCTAGTTTTGGGGAGGAAGTTTATTTTAAATTTAACTTACCGGCTATGATTCTACGTCGTTGGATTCAGCTTAGGGCAAATTGTCTTCCAATCCAGAAACGGCAAAAAACGTTCGACAAAAATAAAATGATAGTTGGTCCTGATAGGCGGTATGTTTGTCCACTTTGTAAAGATGATGATGAAGACTTGGATAATTTTCTCTGGAAATGCCCGGTGCTCTTGGATTTACGGGAAATTTATTTGCATGGGATTAATTTGATGCTTCCGGGTATTCTACAAAATAGTAACCCAACCACAATATTTCGAGTGGGGTATATATAGATAAATCTTTAATAAGAAGAAAAAGTTTTATATGATTAATTTCTTTTGTAGTTAGATTAGGTACTTTTTGCGTTGAATTCTGTTTTTTTGTGCGTGTTCGTACTGTTGTTAATTTCCTTGCTTGTTTGTAATTTATTTATATTTTTGTGTATATGGCCCACGGGTTTTTGAAATACAATTATCTATCTATCTATCTATCTATAGTATGTAGTATGTTTGGATTTGTTCAAAATCACCCTCAACATTGTCCGAAAGTGGTCGCAAGCAGAAGTAGTCGCAGTTAAAGTCGTGAATGTCACAGTGGCAAGTAGATGTTGTCACAGTCACAATTATTTGTAGTCGAATTTGCACATACCTACGGTTGCTAATAGTCAAAGAGTTGCGATTAATCGAGTAGTCGCAGCTGCAGTTTTAGTATTATAAGGCGTTGTATTGGCCCTAAAATTTGGTAGTTAATACCCTTAGCCGTTCATAAGATATTGCAGATACGCCATTTTGATAACCTGGATGCACATAGTGTCTTTTGATTTAGTTCATATAAACCTCAATATTCCATGTAGTTTCACCTTAGTATCCTTTGCTTTTTCTGGCACAATGAGGATTAAACATTCCTCGCTTTCCCAATGATAAATCCTGCATTTAAACAATGGACAAATTCCGTAATTTACAATCCTTTTCCAGGGGGCCTTGTTGGACCTGGCAAGACACAGCTATTAGATTCTAACATTTTAGACAGTTAAAATTCAGACAATCAGCGTTGAGGGGGAGAGGCATTTAAAGAGAGAAAGGGAGCTCGTTGCTCATCGATAACTTTCCAGCATCCCGCTGAACTTGCTCTGGAAATTTCAACTTAATACCCTTAGTCGTTTCTATAATATTATAGATAGGTGGTCCTTAGGTTTACTCCATAGAAGTTGAATGAAGACTGAAACGCTGTGTTTTCAGTTGTTTCCTGAATTTAAAAAAACGAAATCACAAATATGACAAAACGTGTACTTATATGAAGAATTTTGTTCTGCAAGTTAAAAAAAAAACCTAGTCAAGTTAAAGAAGAATTAATGAAATAAAAAATATTGGAATTTACCCTAAAATATTGACAATGGCAAGAAAAATATCCGGTTTATTGTGGGAAATTAATTTTTAAAAAACATTTACCACAAAAGAAGTTTTTAGAAGAAAAGCAAGAGCTAAATTAAACCAAGGACGAGCATAAGTTAATTACATCAATAATTCAAGCTTAAAACCAACTAATATATCATATATCATTAAAAAATATAAAATAATTTTAAATAATAATTAAATTAAATAATATTTAATTATCTTTAATTTAAAGAGAATTTTATTTATTCATTTTATATCTGTTATTTATTTATTATTATTACAATTACTTATTTATTATTTATTTTATTTATTTTATATCATTAAATAATTTTAAGTAGTATATCATTTAATGTGCAAATGAAACCAGAATGAAAAAAATTGGGAAAAAGAACTTTGGGCCAGGCACACAGAGTGAATACGTTTCTAGAGGCGTCCATCACTTCTGAGTCTTACCGACGTTTTGCACAAAAGTATCTGTATTCAAATGAAATTTGGCAGAGAATTACCTACAATAAATGAGGTGTTATTCAATTAGATCGTGGTATTCACACCATCAGGTCTTGATGCTAATAGCTTCAAAAAATCTTTAAAGATTTAAAGATTTTCTGAATTGTTTATCTGAACAAAAACAACAAAAATTGCTAAAGAAATGATCTGCAACACCTCGCTCTTTACGCTAAAGTCTTTTTTACTGTTTTAAAAAGTAGAGTTGTGACAAAGAGTCAAACTTTAGTGTAAACAGCTGTCAAACTTTAACGTAAACAGCGGGGTGTTGAGGAGGGGACAACCCCTTTCATAGACGGAAAAATCTGAACAAAAACAACAAAAATTGCTAAAGAATGATCTGCAATTATCAAACAGTTCGTGGTAACGAACTGTAGTAAGGAGCAACCCGGCTAAATAGTAACCGAATCTCTAAAATACGGAATTTTGATGCCAATAGTTACATCAAAGGAATCGCATTTTAATGCTGATTTTGAATATATAAGTTTCATTAAGTTTATGCTTTACCTATCAAAATTTACGAACCTGATAAAATTTGCCTTATTTTAGAAAATAGGGGGAAACACCCCTTAAAAGTCATAGAATCTTAACAAAATCCCACCATCAGATTTCAGCGTATGAAAGAAGTATACTTCAGAAGTTTCAAGCTCCTACCTAAAAAAAGTGGAATTTTTCATTTTTTGCCAGAAGACAGATCACGGATGCGTGTTTATTTGTTTGTTTGTTTTTTGTTTTTTTTCGAGGGGAGATCGTTTCGTCCCAGTGGACCTAGAATGTTGCGAGAGTGCTCATTCTAACGGAAATTAAAAGTTCTAGGTCCCTTTCCAAGTGACCAAAAAAATTGGAGGGCACCTAGGCCCCCTCCCACCCACACTTTTTTCCACAAAGTCACCGGATCAAAATTTTGAGATAGCCATTATTTTCAACTTAGTCAAAAACCTAATAACTATGTCTTTTGGGACGACTTAATCCCCCACAGTCTCCAGGCGAGGGGCTGCAAATTACAAACTTTGACCATTGTTCAAACAGTTCGTGGTAACGAACTGTAGTAAGGAGCGACCCGGCTCAATAGAAACCAAAACTCTAAAAAATGGAATTTGATACCAATAGCTACATCAAAAGAATCGCATTTTAATGCTGATTTTAAATATATAAGTTTCATCAAGTATAGTCTTACGCACCAAAAGTTAAGAGCCTGAGAAAATTTGTGTTATTTTAGAAAATAGGGGGAAACACCCCCTAAAAGTAATAGAATCTTAACGAAAATTACACCATCAGATTTAGCGTATCAGAGAACCCTACTGTAGAAGTTTCAAGCTCCTATCTACAAAAATGTGGAATTTTGTATTTTTTGCCAGAAGGCAGATCACGGATGCGTGTTTATTTGTTTTTTTGTTTTTGTTTTTTTTTCTTTTTCCCAGGGGTGATCGTATCGACCCAGTTGTCCTAGAACGTTGCGAGAGGGTTCATTCTAACGGAAATGAAAAGTTCTAGTGCCCTTTTTAAGTGACCGAAAAAATTGGAGGGCACCTAGGCCCCCTCCCACGCTAATTATTTTCCCATAGTCAACGGATCAAAATTCTGAGATAGCCATTTTATTCAACGTATTTGAAAAACCTTATAACTATTTCTTTGGAAACGACTTACTCCTCCACAGTCCCCGTGGGAGGGGCTACAATTTACAAACTTTGACCAGTGCTTACATATAGTAATGGTTATTGGGAAGTGTAAAGGTGTTTTCAGGAGGATTTTTTGGTTGGGGGGAGGGGTTGAGAAGAGGAGGATATACTGGGGGAACTTTCCATCGAGGAATTTGTCATGGGGGAAGAAAATTTCCATGAAGGGAGTGCAGGATTTACTAGTATTATTTAAAAAAAAACAATGAAAAAATAAATATGAAAAAGTTTATTTCAGCTGGAAGTAAGGAGCAGCATTAAAACTTAAAACGAACAGAAATTATTACCCATATGAGGGGCTCACCTCCTTCTAATACCTCGCTCTTTACGCTAAAGTGTTTTTAGCAATGTCAACTATTTATTCTGGGTCATTCTTAATGAATTGGGACAAAATTTAAGATTTAGTGTAAAGAGAGAGGTACTGACGAGGGGGCGAACCCTCTCATATGTGTAATAAAAACATGAGAATAAAACATTCTTTTCGTAAGCTGGTTTATGAGTTACGTATATCTTTTACTAATAAAAAGATTCGTAAAAAATTAAAAGTTCTAGTTGCCTTTTTAATTAACCAAAAATTGGAGGGCAACTAGGCTTCCTCCCTCGCTCTTTTTTTCTCAAAATCATTCGATCAAAATTATGAGAAAGCCATTTAGCCAAAAAAAAAAAATGCAAATTTCGTTTTAATTATTTCTCTGCAGAGAACCAAAATCAAAACATGCATTGATTCAAAAACGTTCAGAAATTAAATAAAAAAAACAAGTTTTTTCAACTGAAAGTAAGGAGCGACATTAAAGCTTAAAACGAACAGAAATTACTTCGTATATGAAAGGGGCTGCTTCCTCATCAACGCCCCGCTCTTTACGCTAAAGTTTTTTACTGTTTTAAAAAGAAGAGTTGAGAGAAAGAGTCAAACTTTAGCGTAAAGAGCGGGGCGTTGATGAGGAAGCAGCCCCTTTCATATACGAAGTAATTTCTGTTCGTTTTAAGTTTTAATGTCGCTCCTTACTTTCAGTTGAAAAAACTTGTTTTTTTATTTAATTACTTATAGTAATGGTTATTATGAAGGGTACAGACGTTTTCAGGGGGACGTTCTCGCGTTGGGGTGAGGGTGAATCGGGGGGAGAGGGCTACGTGGGAGGATCTTTCCATGGAGGAATTTATCATGAGGGAAGAGAATTTTCATGAAGGGGGTGCAGGATTTTCTAGCATTATTTAAAAAAAAGAGAAAATAAATAATTGTTTTCAACTGGAAGTAACGAGCAGCATTAAAACTTAAAATGAACACAACATATAAGTTCGGCTGCTCCAAAATACCTCCCTCTTTACGTTAAGGTATTTTTAGTAGTTTCAACTATTTATTCACGGCCTTTGTAATTCAAAGGTCATTCATAAAGATTTGGGACAAAATTCAAGCTTTAGTGTAAAGAGCGAGGTATTGACGAGGGGGCGAACCTCCTCATATACGTAATAAAAATTCATAAATGTAGAAGTTTGTTGCGTAAGTTAATTCGTAAGGTACGTGTGTTTATTACTAGCAAAAACGTTCGTGAAAAGAAGGATTAGTTGCATTTTTAAGTAACAAAAAACTGGAGGGCAACTAGACCTCCTCCCCCACCTTTTTCTTATCATAATCATCCGATCAAAACTAAGAAAAAACCATTTAGCAAAAGAAAAAACAAAAATATGAAAATTTCGTTTTTAATTATTCATGTGAAGTGAGCCAAAATCAAAACATGCATTAATTCAAAAACGTTCAGAAATTAAACAAAAAAAAAACAAGTTTTTTTTAACTGCAAGTAAAGAGTGACATTAAAACTTAAAACGAACAGAAATTATTCTGTATATGAAAGGGGTTGTTCCCTCCTTAACACCTCGCTCTTTACGCTAAAGTCTTTTTTACTGTTTTAAAAAGTAGAGTTGTGACAAAGAGTCAAACTTTAGCGTAAACAGCGGGGTGTTGAGGAGGGGACAACCCCTTTCATAGACGGAATAACTTCTGTTTGTTTTAAGTTTTAATGTCACTCCTTACTTGCAGTTAAAAAAACTTGTTTTTTTTATTTAATTATATTATACGGTGAGAAATAGATTATTATCCCTATCTTTAGAAAAGTAAAATGAGTTTTCATCTAAAGACGAAAAGGACAATTATTGTTGGATATTAACCCAGAATCATTAGGAAAGGAGGGAGGTGCTAAAAGTGTCATGGATCCTTATGTCGAGACCTTGCAGTTAGTCGCATGGAAAACATTTCCCCCCAAAAGACACTCCCTATCCGGACACCAACTGCCACGTACTGTTTCTAACCCGTTCCTATTTTGTCCCTCATTCGTTGCTTAACCTCTAGGTATGAAAAAACCTTTGTCCCCTTCATTACTGATAAAATAAATCACTAGTTTTCCTTTTTTTTTCTTTGGTACTGATAATACCCAAGTTTTATGTTCGTTTGATTCTTTGTTCCCTCCCCCTTGTTTATATGTTCTCTTTTATACCTTTTTAACACTAATTTTATCTGACTCTTTTTTAGTTTTGTTTTAGTTTTTTCTGACATTCTGACATTTTGTCGCTTAATTTTTTGTTTGCCTAGTGAATGGCTTTGCCTTTCTGATTTTTTTTTGGCATTGTTCAGTCAGTCTTTTATAGTTGTTGCGGTATTATGACTTTTGTGACTTTCTTTGGTTTTATTACTCCGAAATGCGAAATTCAGTCCTTCAGGGCTTGAGATAGACAGTTTGTGAAATTGAATATCTTATCTTATTTCTTTGAGGGAAATCCATGGTATTTCAGAAGTATTAGCCCAAGTTGAAGACAGTTTTTGTTTCCTCAATATTTTGGTTACTCGTTTTCTTATGTTTTTATCTTGCTTTGCCTAGAAAATACAAAAAGGGCCAATGTGATATATATATATATATATATATATATATATATATATATATATATATATATATATATATATATATATATATATATATATATATATATGTATATATGATATATGATATATTTCATATTATGAAAATGCACACAATAATAACAGCACTTCGAAAAAAGGATCTTCCCTAAAGACAGTTTCCTTTACGTTTCTGTTTGACTGAGATATTTAATGGAAATAAGAAAAATCTCTAATTTTGTTGATAACAAAAAGTTATGGGAACCCCTTTGCCACGGGTTTTTCACATACGTAAAACTTAACTGCACAGTTTTTTTTTACGAACATCAGACAACTTTCAAGCTGGGTTCCCTTTATTTAATACTTTGTAGATCTTTAGAATATTTGTGCTACTAGCTTGTATTAGGTAACTTTAAAATAAGCTTTTTTGGAATAAGCATAAAAGTACATCCTTTTTATGTATAATTAAAACAAAGAAAGTTTT
The DNA here is from genome assembly GCF_032884065.1 of Artemia franciscana. Lineage (NCBI taxonomy): Eukaryota > Metazoa > Arthropoda > Branchiopoda > Anostraca > Artemiidae > Artemia > Artemia franciscana. Next base: position 8,150,641 of record NC_088865.1, read on the forward strand.
TTTTTTACAAATGAAGGCAGAGGCCGACATTAAACTTGAAAAGACATAAATTACCCACATATGAGCGGGGATGCCCCTCATAAATCTCCCTCTCTTTATGCTGAAATTTTAAAGTGCTTATACCATTCCAATAGCCCTTGCGCCTGGGCAGTCGTTCTTGAAGCATTGGGCGAAAAAACCAAACCTTAGTTTATGGAGCGAGGGAATGAGGAGGAGCAGCCCCCTCATATACGAAATAATTTCCATTCGGTTGAATTTTTTTTGCTAGTCATATAAAAACTATTTTTTATTACTTAATTTTTGTTAATCATTAGTATCATGTCAACGGTTACCCTAAATGTAAGGAGGGCTATCACCCTCTCAAACTTGGCTTAACAATGCTTGGAGAAAAAAAAAAGCTCAATTAGTTTATTAGCTTTTTGATGTGAAGTATAATTATCCAGAATCAACTATCGTCTCTGCAATAAGAGGACAGAAACGAGACACTCACCTTAACTCAACAGTTAGAGGATTAGAGGATTAGAAAATTAGAGGTTAAGTCTGAGATCATCCGAACATTGAGCACTCATCTTAACTTAGCACTTAAAGAATTAGTGGACTAGAATATTAGAAGTTAAATCCGATATCGTCCAAAAATGCATTGAATTTATAAGAAAAATAAGAAATTCCTTTACTTTGGGAATTTGGACCCTAGGCTTGTCAAATGTGCTGAATATTACCGCATATTTTCCATTAAAATAGTATCTGTTTTGGGGGAGTTTAATTCATATTTCAAAATATAAATTTTCATGCTATTATAACAACAATGATCAACTTTATAATCAATGTAGTTGGTATATTCAGAATTAGCGTAAATGGATTTTGCTGTTACATATTTGGTGAAAAAACGTCTTTTTTTCACTTTCGATTAATTTTGATTTGGGCAACTCTTTACTGGTTTCTCCCCTTACGTCCCTTTAATTTAACTCCTCCCTCTCCGCTGAAACTGTTCCATAAATAATCCAATTTTACATGCTGGTCACAGTGGTTCTGGTTTTGTACATCAGAATTACACCTTGACCAAGAAATGCCTGGCAACAATAAAAAGAGCAGAAATGGGTTCAAGAAATCGAAAATGGCTTAAAGCTTTTTTGCTGAAATTCTGACGAGGCTTTCATGCACAATTCTCTTGTGCGTGAACTGCAATGTGGAAAATTTTTTTCCTCCTCCCCCGTTCTTACACACCTACAACCTAATATCTTCTATTTCCAGAGAGCTTAAGTCTAGGCTGTAAATAAGTTAGCATCATGTTGACAGTATGCAATAAAATAAATGCAATAAATTTACGATAAGACGATCTTTTTAAAGAAAATTTTATTTTCTACGATTTAAAGTTACAAATATTAAATATTTTGATATCTAAAATAAATTTTGCAATTGTATAAATATGACTATAATATTTATTTCCAAGAAGTAATTAGGCTTGCCGTTGATATCAGTGAAGATTGAAATACAGTTATAATGCCCTGACGCGTTGTATAGTTTCTCATTTATGTCTTAGACGTGAAGATAGAATAAGGACTTAGAAAATGTCTAAGTCCTCAGGCCCAATGGAATTCAAGAACGTGTTTTGGCAAGTAAGAATTTTTTCACTAATGACTTTGCATTAATATACTTGAGAACGAAACTGTAGAAGCCCCAAAGACTGGCAAATCCTCCCTGCGTTCGCGGAACCCGATGATTAGTTTACAAACTTACCCCTATACCCTTTCTCCTTGTTCACGTTACAAAATTGCTCTAGAACACTCCTGAAGGCTATCCGATACAGACTGAAGATAACTGATGTTGCTGATCCTCGTGAATAGGAAGATAGGACAAAATGGCTTTACCATCTTTAGAGCGTATGATAGTTATTAGTCAATAATACCAGCAATTATATTCAGTTTTATTGGCCAACAAACGGAATTGACGATTAAGCAGACGCTCCAACTAAGACATCTAAATTACTTCTTTATAATTATAAAACTGCTTTTAGTTATTATGCTTCACTTTGTATGTGTATAAAACCCAAATAGTTTTTATTTCCTCTAGATTCTGGCTACTTTTTTTCATAAACCATCAATTTCGACCAATCATAACTCTTAAATCCTATATATGCTTTTTTTGGTCTCGCTAGCTGCTTAAAAACATAGAATGGGTTGATATAATACATAACGTTATAGGAATAATCGTAAAGATAAAAGAGCCTCGAAGATAGGGCCGGCCTTTCCTTTTCATTTGTACCTAAACAAGATATTCAAGGGAACAACGAAAATTTCGACTTTTGCCGATTAATTTGCCATGGGAACCCATTTGCTACGGGGCTCTCAGACATGCCAAATTTAACAGGACAGTTCTTGTCAAGATTACGCCACCTTCCAAGATATTTTCAACCATTTTAAAATTTTTGCTCTTGTGTAATATTTACTATACAAATAAAATATTTGTTTGTATTTAGTTCTATTTTTGTAATATAAAATATTTGTTGCTATTGATTATATTTTTGATATTTGTGCTATTGCTTGTGCTATTGCACAAATATTTGTACTAAATAAATTTTTGCTATTGAATTTTGGCGGGTAACTCATACAAATTAAATTCTTTTTCTGTAGAATTAAATGAAAAAATCCATTTTTTTCCTAATGTAGGCAAAGGGTGGAAAACAGAAATTGTTCCATACATGTGGGTGATGCCTTCCACAATTCTCTGCTTTTTGCGCCAAAGTTTTATATGGATTTACAAATACTTCTTATCCTATTCCAAGGTCAACTCAGGGGCAGATCCAGTATTTTCCCTAGGGGGGAGGGGAGTGCAATAGGTTGCTTCGATAAACTTGCGAAAAAAGAAATACCTGCAATTTAAGGGTAACCTCGACAATTATGTATAGTAAGTAGAGGTAGTGGAAATGATGGTAAATTTAATCTAAAATCTGGCCACGGTTAAAGTTCTAATAGAGCTGTTTATTAAAATGGTATAAAAATATTGATACAAAAAATAGTAAGTTATCAAGTCACCCCCCCCCCCATAAAAAAAAGCTTTTTCACCATCTATAAAAAATATGATATTTTATATTTTCTGCATGATTTTTGCCTTTGCACTTCTGACCGCTATAGCGAGTGAGTTAAGCTTTTTATTGTAAAAAAAAAAAAAAAAAAAAAAAAAAAAAAAAAAAAAAAAAAAAAAAAAAAAAAAAATCTTGAACCATTTTCAGAGGTCATTCACTCTTTGTGACAATTTGTATTGGTCAAACCATTTAGCATATCGCCTAACTTTGTGGACATCGCTTAGTAACTATGATAACAATGAAGAGTAGGAAATGAGGATAAAGATACAACTTGTATATTTGTAAAAGATATATATTAAACATTAAATGCTAGTTCTTTTTGGGGTGTAACAAGAAAAACTTTATAATGGCTAGTCCTGTCAGTCTAGAGTCCTGTCAGTTTAGATCTCTTCGTTAGTATTTCCTCTTTTGTTCATCCTAAGATATTCGAATAAAGACCAAAATCTTCAGAAAAAATATGAACTCTAATAAAGATGCATGTAGGTATGTGTATCAAACTAAGTATATGAGTCGAAATACTCCTTACAAAACAAATAATTATGTTTGTTATTTTGATATTTGATAGGCATAGATTGGTGACTTAAATTCTCAGGGTTTCGAGCTGTGGTAGATTTCTAATTAATTCTTTTCAATCTGAAGATTTTCAGACATTAGTTCAACATTTTAATATCGATATGTCTGTCGAGCACAACAATGAAAACTTAAAAATTTGACTCAGATTTTGCATTAAATAAGAGAATTGTTCTGTATTTTTTTTTTATTTATAAACAACTAATCGTGGAAATATGTTTGGATGGCATGTATCAAAATAAGTATAAGAATCCCCAGCGGTTGTATTGCAGTTTAGACAATTTTATGCACAAATATATGCAACCCCTATAAAAACATAACTATATTTTGTAACCGGTTGTTATTGAGAAGGTGAGAAATTCTGAAGCAATATTGTAGATTGTAGTTGCATTCTGTTCCTGCGGTTAACTCAATCTGTGGAAATTTCCACTTTTTATCAACATTTTATTGGTAAATACTTGAAAAAAAAAATCGATGTCATTCCACTGATTCAAATTGAGAATTCAGAGACCCATCTATAAAAGCTAGATGAAAAAAAAAATAAACATATAACTATTTGCCTTCTTTTATAAACACTTTTCACACATTTATTCTTCGCTAATGGTTACTCCGACCTTTGAAGGAGTATTTCGACTCATAATCTTAGTATTTTGGTATTTGTATTCGTTTAATGAAATAGCTATCGTAGCACTAAAAAATTAACGCTAAATTACGCTACTTTTACAATCACAAAATGGTCACTAGTTAGATACACTTACGAAATATGGCACAACTTTCAATTCACTTGTTAAATGCTCTTAGGAAATATGGTACAAAGGAGTTTGCGAATTTGTTCGTACGACACTTGGCTGGTTCTAGTTTGTTATAATGCCTAGTATGTCTGCTGATTGATGCGGAGGGTGGAAGTATGGATCGGTGCTTCTCGTTTGTTAATACTGGTTTCCCTAATTTCATTATTAGCTCATATCTTCGATTGAATAAGGTGGGCAAGTTCATGAGCTCAAGGGCACTTTCGTAGTTTTAAGTATATACTTATATGAACCTTTATTAAAGTTCTAAATAGTTTTACCTTTATTTTAATATTTTAGGATGAACAGAGGAGGTGATGTGTCATATAATGCAGAGCTTTGATTAGATGAAAATAGGCAGTAAAGTGGCCACCATTTGCTCACCAAAATCCAAAACTTAAATTAATACTTTTTGCACTTCTCATACATTTACTTTGTATTATGCAAACCCCCTAAGAAGCAACAATGTTGTAAAAACCCACTTCGCAAAAAAAAAACAAACAACAAAACAGACAGCCAATAAAAGTAATAATACCAATTTCTTCGCCTCAGTGCCATAGCAAGACTCGAAAACAAATTTTTGACAATAATAGAAAAGTAAAAATTTTGATTTTCAGCCCCTTTGTGACAGCACAATCCTGAAATATTATTTCGACAGCCTAAACAAGTTAGGATTTTAAATTTCCCCTCCTGGTTATTACGAAATAAAGATTTTTTACCTCCTATTTGGCTTTTGTGGTAATGCGGACAGGTTCCCTTGCTACATCTAAATTTAATTAAATACTCTTTGGCGGTATGCGTCATTAGTAAAGTCTAACGGAGACCGCTCAAAGCAACTGAAACCTTGTTTTAAACTTATTTGCAAAAAGAAACCGTCTTAATAATCAAAAACTAATTAAAAGCTCAACTATTAAAATCTAATTAAAAAAAGTGTAACTTTCGTCCCAAACCAAACCAGAGCAAGCGGTCCCAACCACAAATCCACCACTCTATCAGGGGGGCCGCTCCCCGTGCCCCCTGGATCCACCACTGGGTCAAATTTGGCAGAAAGAGTGAGGGTTGAGCAAAATCAGCCTCGTCACACAGAGAATAAATTTTGTTCGTTTTAAGATTTAGTGTCACTCTTTACTTTCATTTGAACAAAAGTTGTTTATTATTTAACTTCTGTTATTTCTTAATATCACATCAAGAACTATCCTAAATGCAAGGAGGGCTTCTACCTTCTCAAACTCGATTCTCTAAGTCGAAGTTTAACTTTTGTGCAACAACTAGTTCGGGAAAAAAAAGCTCAATTTGCGCATTCGCTTTAGTCACCCCTGAAATAAGGTATAGTTATTCAGAATAAACTATTGTCACTACAATAAAAGGTTAGCTTTCACCCTAACAGCACTCGTGCTGTATGCTTCACCAATATTCATCCATACGTAAAATCATCTGAATAGTCATTCAATTTTTAGGAGAAATAAAAAAGTTTCTACTGTTTTTGGATAGTGGCTTAAGGATTCTCATACATGTTGAATTTCATTGCATAATTTCCGTTAAAATAGTACCCACTTTTGGGGTACTTTAATTGTTGTTTCTAAAATCGTCTAAATTTTGTGTGTGGTAAGAACTATGATGAACAACTTTATAATTACAAAAAAAGTTTTGCGTATTTAGAATCAGCGTAAATATTAGATTTTGTTGTTGTATACACATATTGAAATCAAAACTTTGTTGTTTTTTTTTAGTTCGGCTTCTATTAACAAGGATAGATCTTTACTAACACCTTGCCACTGCGAAGTGTTTGATCCAAGCTTCTCGTAAATATATAGGAGAGTTACAACTCCCTCCTTTATTTTCAAATTCATACATAGTATTCTTATAGCAGGGTATCGATAATGACAACTATCCCAGAAAGTTTCATCTCTTCAAATACTCACAAGGGGGAGAGGGGGGGGGGTTGCACATGTAAAAAAATCACGAATCATTATTTCCAAGATTTTTAAGAAGAGTTCTTCGAGCAAATATTATTTTACAGGGAAGTATGCTGTTAGCTCTGGGAGTGGATCTGGGGGAGGAGAGCAATTTTCCGAGAAGAAAAAGAAGACGAAAGAATGTATATAAATAGGAAGATGAGAAATAATTGCATTCAAGTCTTGGTGAAAACAAAGCTCCTGGTAGCCCTTGAGCCCCTCACCTGGGAAATTCCCGGGTGACGCTCATGATAACCCCTCCCCACTTCTGTATCTTTTCTTGCAATGAACATGTGAATGCATTCTTTTATGTTACAAAGGAAAAAAAACTCCACAGTAAGGGGGAGATATCTCTTTTAGCAGCCGTGTTACAGGATTAGTCCAAATATATTCTCGGGAAAGAAGAGATTAGAGATTAGTGAAATTAATATTAATTTCCAACACCCCCCCACCCTAAACCTTCTTCTATATTTATCTAAAAGGTTACTAAAAATTAAAATGTTTGGGCATAAAGACGCACTTTTTTAGGCTTCGGGTACACTTTCCCCACCGATACAAAGATCCAACGGCCCTCGTAAATAATGGTGGCTGCGCAGTTATACACCAATGTATATGATTTTATCAAGCCTCAAATGAATTAGCTTAGCTAAATTAAGCTCTAAAATAAATACCTGTGTTAACCTTTTGTTTTGCAAGATCTACGTTCATCTTTAGGAACGAATGTGCCACTGGGTGGCATTACCACCTCTGAAACTGAGAAGCTCAAAATATATTTTTACTTTTGATAATTTTAAGTTGATCGCCTGTCACAAAATTTTGACTAGACAGCTTTTTGATACCCTCATCCAAAATTATTGTTTTGCGCCGAGACAATCTTTTTTGCTTCTGAAAAAGAGCACAAGAAATTTCTATTTCCTTTCTAACGAGCCTTCTCCTGAGGTTCTAGGACCATTGAGTCCATATGATCATCCTTGGAGGAAAAAATTAAAAACTAATTAACACAAACAATTTCATAATCTTTCTTTTTCTAGAGAGGGACTTAATATGCTGAATTTGATGCTGTAATTTTCATCAAGATTTTCCCCCTTTTTCCAAACTTCCCTAGATTAGTACCTTTTTTCGGGATAACTTTAAACTTAATGAGTTTTAATATATGGAATCGCCGTAAAAAATCAATTCTTTTGATGTGTATATTGTAATCAAATTTCTATTTTTTAGCTATTGCCACGAGTCGATCCCTACTTACAGCTCATTATTGCAAACAATTTGATATGCTGCAGTAAGCTTAATTAACCAATCATTTGATCAATGATCAATTTGATCCATCTTTTGATCAATTTGATCAATTGCCTCCATCTTTTATAAAATCCCAGTAGGTGAAAAAAAAATGAATGTGATAACTCTACCAAGCGTAATTTTTTGACGAGTAAATTTAAATTAATTACTTTTGTAAAATTGAAATCAGTTTTGGAATTTGATTCTGTTGTTGCAGGTCTGGTTAAGACAGGTTGGGTGCGACCAAATGGGCAATGTCATATAAATTGCATTCACCCAGCTTAAGAAATTTCCCAGATTTCGACCCTATCTGGGATTTCATTGAAAAAAAAGCCTAAGTGTATGGTCAAGTAACCGGTCTATTGTGTCATATATATTAATTTCAAAATTCCATTATCTAGAAATTTCGTTATTACTAAAATTCAGTTGAAAAGGATTACAAATTCACAGGGGGAAAGAAATATTTTTAGCGAAAGAGGTTTATTTTTCTACAATGATCTGAAACAGAGATGAACTGAGTATTGCGAACATGCAGACAGGTTTTTCATCTGGTGACATAAAATCCAGCTGCAGACATAAAATCCTGCTGCCGAAGCGAAATTCAAATTCTGGCCGGAATCAGGTACATTGAGACTTAAAAGTTGTTTTCAAACAGTTCGTGGCAACGAACTGTAGTAAGGAGCGACCCGACTCAGTAGTAAACGAAGCTCTAAAAAACTGAATTTTGATACTAAAATATATATTAAAAGAATCGGATTTTCATGCTGACTTTAAATATATAAGTTTCATCAGATTTAGTCTTTGTTATCAAAAGTTACGGACCTGAGAATATTTGCCTTATTTTGGAAAATAGGGGGAAACACCCTATTTTATTATATATTATATATATATATATATAGCCTATATATATATAATATTATATTATATATTATATTATATTTTATTATATTTATCATATATTTATTACAAAAGTCACATAATCTTAACGAAAACCACACCATCGCATTCAGCGTATCAGAGAACCCTGTTGCGAAAATTTCAAGCTCCTATCTACAAAAATGTAGAATTTCGTATTTTTTGCCAGAAGACAGATCACGGGTGCGTGTTTATTTGTTTGTTTGTTTGTTGTTTTTTTTTTCCTGGGGTCATCGTATCGACCAAATGGTCATAGAATGTCGCAAGAGGGCTCATTCTAATGGAAATAAAAAGTTCTAGTGCTCTTTTTAAGTGACCAGAAAATTGGAGGGCACTAAGTCCCCCTCCCACCCTCATTTTTTACCCAACTTCAACGGATCAAAATCTTGATATGGCTATATTGTCAGCATAGTCAAAAACCATAATAACTACGTCTTTGGCGATGACTTACTCCCCCACAGTCCCCGGGGGAGGAGCTGGAAGTTACAAACTTTGACCATTGTTTACATACAGTAATGGTTATTGGGAAGTGTACAGTCGTTTTCAGGGAGATCTTTTTGGTTTGGAGGGGGGTCGAGGGGAGGGGGCTATGTGGGAGGACTCCTTGGAGAAATGTGTCATGGGGGAAGAGAAATTCAATGAAAAGGGCGTAGGATTTTCTAGCATTACTATAAAATAAAACAATGAAAAATAAACAGGAAAAAGTTTTTTAGTAGAAGATTGCTTACTTTTCCTTAAACTACCATATTAACACGATTGTGTATGCTTGTGAGACCTTTGGGTAAGCGCCCATTGCCCTCAAGCATTAACACATATTTTGTCCTCTAGTACTCTCTATTTTGGTGTGTAGTTGAAAAGTTCCTAACATCCAATCTATATATATAAAAATAAGTTGTCTGTCTGTCTGTGGGTCTGTGGATCTGTGGATCAGGTGACGTCATGTTTCGGCTGACGTCATGAAATTAGTTGCCGTCATTTTTGTTATGACGATGCTTAGTATATTGTAAAACACATTAATTTGGTTAATAATATACCATTTAAAACACCAAAATGAACATGCTGGAGTAGTCACTCGGTGAGAGAGGGTGTCAGAACGGAGAATGAAGGTCCCAGGTTCAAATCCTGGTTAGGCTAAAAAAGGTAAAAAACTAAAAACTAAAAAAAAAAACTGAAAAAACTAAAAAAAGGCAAAAACTACAAAAAAAACTAAAAACTAATAAAAAAATGGGATGGAGAATCCCAATAGATCCGCAATAGAAGAATGGGACGGAAGGAGCGACTCAGAACAAGCTCATTAAAAGTAGCAGCACCATTTAATAGCTATAAAAACAAATCGCAAGGATTATCAGTATAAGCCGCCAATAAGCTTGTCTTACTGGTCCGATATAGCGCGTAGCTAAAATACAGGAAAGCTAATAAATGGATATAACAAGATATTTAAAAAAATCTAGGGGACGTGACCCCTGCTAGTGGATCGGTGCGACTAAAAGGTTTGAAAAGGGGAATTATTGACCCCTAGCCTACTATCCCTTTTAAATATTTATGTTTTGATGATGCTCCCAGTCCTTCGAGATTTTGATGAGCTCATCCCTCTCGCCTTCAAATATAAGGTTCCCTCCAAAATAAATTCCTATACAGGCTTGTCTACTCGCTCCAAGGATCTTACGATGAATTGCAGACTTATTTTATTCAGACAGATATTGCCGTAAGTATATTCTAAAGTTATAAATCGGGAACTTGAAACAGAAATCAGGAAGAAATGCGAGGATCTCACTAAAATTGGGCCCTCGCTATATAAAGTAGCGAGGTACTCCTTTGGACATAAACTCGGGCAATCTAAAATAAGGCATCTAAAATAAGAATAGCCATTTGCTACTGTCATTACCTTGTAAAAATCAAAAAATAAAATAGATGGCGAAATAGTATCTCCCAATATACGTAGAACAGCAATTGATACTTTTTGAATGTTTAATATCTTGTGTCTGTACATTTTGGCTCTTGATGGGGAATGGGGGGTAATGTATCAAGAAACACTTGTCTTCCATTTCCTTCTATATTCACAATTGACTTCTATTTTCCTGGCATAGTGATTTTAGCAACTGTTTTTCTGTACTGGTACCCTAGATGCATGGAGGCACTATCATGTTATCTGTGTCGCTTTACTGGGTTTCCGAAGCACAGAAATTAGCAATCCACACTCTTGTTTCTACACACCTTTAAATTCCATGGGTAGCGAAGTTAGCAAGGCAATGATGTCTCGGCTTTAGATTCAAAGAGACCCTCAATGCTTTTCAGCTAATAAAGAACAGCAGATGGAACCACAGATATAAAAATAGGAAAAGAGGCCAAGATTCTCGATAGTTGATCTCATTTATTCCATTCTTATGTAATACAAACTCCAGTATAAACATACAGCGAGATTCCTGGTTAGCGGACAAATCTTGACGTTAATTTTGCAGAATTTGGTATCTATTTTTTTTTCGGTGAAAGACATCAAGCAATTTCACAAATGTCGCGAATCAATACAGTCTGGATGTTCATTCAAATGTTGCGCTTTACGATTATTCGAAAAATTGGAAAAAATGTACTTATAGACCGTACCTATTGTCTAAGAAGGCCGTACCTATTTGCACACAGACGATTATTCGAAAAATTGGAAAAAGGTAGTTATAGGCTCGAAAAAGCATTACGCACAACATGCAAGAACATTTCGAATATATACAAACAAGTTGGTTCAAATATGACATCGATGTTATTGAAGCACTTTTTTTAGGTTCTAGAGATGTTCACAACGGAAATTGCGTTTGGTCAAACTTATTCATGATATGCTGTAACAATTATAATTCTATCTTTGTATAAAACTTTTCATATAACCAACGGAAGTGCAATTAGCATGATCAAATGACCCTTCTCCAGTTTGATGGAAAAACGAGGTAAAAGTTGAAATTTAGCATTTTTCATTGTTTAAATTAGAGACAATTGTTTATGCTATTGCAGTTCCAAAAACTGGAAATCAAACATCGTTCCTATCTAGCTTTAGCACAGAACACACAACCATAAACCATGCAAATAAATCATTAATTTGTGACTCTTTATGAGGAGTGCACTATCTGTAAAATTATGTTTATTTTAAACAATAAGATATTAATATTTCTAGTTTTGCAGAAGTCAAACAAAATTTCAAAAAAAATTTTCATGTCAGTAGTATAATCTGTTTCTAATGAGCAGATTATAAAATTGACAATAAAACTTTTAAAGTAATATTTTCATTGAAAATTTAGCTCTTACTATCTGATCGTCAATGAAAATCAAATTGTGAAGTCGAAGTTAGTCGTGGTAGTCGGCGTTGACAACTTTGCTCCTAGGAACAGTTATCAGGTTGGACTGTCGGAATGCGCTTAAAATTCCAAATTAAAAAACAAAAAATCGATTTGAAATTTACCATAAAAGGTGAATATCCTTCAATTATTTTTCTAGATTTTTGGGTGATTTGATATAACCTAACCCCATTTCCTTAATATGTCAACTACCCAAATAGTCTACCAGTGGATTAATCGCTCTTCTTGCGAAAACGATTAAAAACCAAAATGTTTCAAATCCCTTCGTGTATGTAAACAAACACATAATAAAGCGAAAGTCACAAATGGTATGACTAGCCAAATCACACACCAAAAAGAAAGTTTCATCCTCTAACCAAACGAAGAAAATCATAACATTTCAGACCATCCCCAATGTTATGTACGGAGGGAAAAGCCAAATTCCCACTAAAGAGATTACTTTTTCTAAATTACTACGTCAAATATCGTATTTTTTCGTTGAGAGTTTAGATTCATCAATATTTTTGCATTGCTCCAGTACATTACTGACTTTCAAATCCCCCGAAAAAAAATCGGAGGTGTTCGGTTCAAATATATCGGCAGCAAACTTATCTTCTGACTGCCACGCAGAGTCGATGCAAAAATTCGTTTCATTTCATCCATATTAATCAATTCTATTATAATTCCAGTTTTTCGTCGCAGCTTGTGCTTCAGTTGGCTCTTTTGCCTTGGGATATGACGACGGTTGGGGATCGCCAGCAGGCCCCAGTATTAGGGACGATTTAAGCGTAAACGCAACAGCAACTGATCTAGACTGGATAGGTGAGGCAGCATGAACTATGTCAGTATGACTAATAAAGCTATATCTTCCTGCTCAAAATTAAATAAAATATATATCATTTTCATAGTCTTACAACAAAGTGAGAAAAATTCTTTTACAAGAACTTTTTTTCTAAGGATTTAAAAAGTATTTCCAAGTATGGAAAATAGTAGTATTAGGTCTGCAATAATCTATTGTAGATCAAAATACAAAAGAGTAATCAGCAGTACAAGAAAAGCTAAGCTTGCGAGGGCATCGTGCTAAGCAACAACAAATAAAAAAAAATATAATAGGACTGAATAAATAAAGTGAATATTTCTTTATATAAGATACGAGAAAAAGAGGATGAGTAGAAAATACCACTTCAATTACGTTTACATAAATAACAAACATGATGTTTTTAACAAGGATGATATTCAATGTTATCATGTTCCTCCATACTGTAGCACCTAGTAATGGACGATATGGCTTTCATGTATTCTTTCTTTCACCTGCTGTTTTAGAAACTTGAGAGGAGGCTCTTTCAATTGGAAACCGACATTTCTAGTGCCCATTTTTAAAGTTGAAAACTACAGGTTTTAAAGTAAGATAAAATTTTTTGCAAAAAACGATATTTTTGGCAGCAGAGTCAATATTCATATTGACGCCGAAAAAAATCTAGTAAAATGTAATAGCTTCAAAAATTAAGTTCGCCCTAAAAAAAATGAAGACCACACTGCTTTTCCATCGTAGAAACAAACAATAGGTAAAGCAATTGGGAATTTCTTAGACAGTAAAACTTGCTCAAACACATTGTGGAGATTTGGTTCTTTTTTTCGAGAGTTTCAAGTTTTAATGTTACTCTTTATTTTCAGTTTAAAAAAACTTGTTTTTTTTTATTTAATCTCCTTTAAGCATGACTCAATCATAGTTTTAATAGATGTTTCGGGAAAAACACATTTTGGGGAAAATTGATTTTCTTTTATACATATTAAAATGACACAATCAAATGAAGCTTATTGCAGCTAAGCTGCGATTATTTGGTTTAAGCTGATTAGTCATAATTAATTATTTTTAATTGTTTTCAGTTAGTGGCATACCCATTGGGTCAACAATTGGTGCAGTTTTGGCTTTCGTTTCAACGAATTATGTTGGAAGACGAGGAACTATGCTTCTCATTTCTCCATTTTACATTTTGGCTCACCTTTTAACAGTTCTAACAACCAGCCCAACTCAAATATTCATTGGTAGAATTCTCACTGGTATGGTTGACATTTCAACTACAATGGCATCTCAAATTTATGTAGGTTACTTCAATCTCCTTCGATTTTTTTAACCCTGAGAAGCAGAGTCGTATGGCTCCTGAAAGTTTTTTGATGCTCAAATGGTTCTAATACAACTTTTTACTAAGAATTTGAGAATGCACTTAGAATGTTATCATAGCCGACAATTTCTGCGTAATAATTTTTTTAAGTTAGTTCTGTTCTGATTTTTGCAATTTTTACCTTTTGTTTTTATTGCTGCAAAAAATCTTTTAATTTTTTTTTGCTTAGTTTTAAAGCTAAATCAGAGTTTTTAATACCATCAATTTTGCTTATTTGTTTAAAAAAAATAGTAGTTGGATTTTCAGTTAATATAAAAAAAAGCGGGAGCAGAACTATTATCGTAATATTTTTGAATTCACCGTTGAACTTTCATCTAAATCATAAAATTTTGTTTCTTTAACCAATAAATGTGTAATTTGGTGCCTTGGTATGAATTAGGATGTCGTTGATAAATTCTAAACTTAGAGAAATCCAACTTTTCGGGAAAGTTTTCAAACGAAGCTTTGTTAAAAATAACAGAATATATAACCAGTTTTTTTTAGCTCCGTATTCTTAGGCTCATTCTTGAGGAGTTAAAAAGATTATTTACCATAAAATTAAAGGTAATTCTGAATAAGAAAATAAACATTTTTTAGTAACCCTTTTTTTAGTAAGTTTTTTTTAGTAGTTTTTTTTTTTAGTAAGCCCCTTTTTTAGTAGCATGTGTTTCTGCAATAATTGTTTTTGCTGCTAAACTTCTCGGTCGCGGGAAAAAAAAGGAAAAACAAAAAGAAAAAAAATAATGAGTGCTAACTGATTTGGCTGTTCCGTTCACAAAATTGTATTATGAAACCGTCTTAGACAATTAAAATTTATTTTCCTGCAAAGGGACGAATCCAAATGGTTATAATACAAGAACTAAAAAAAGAGTACGCAAAAATCATTTATTATAGAAAAATTACTAATTACATTTTAAAATTTATTTAAAAAAACTCTTATATATTCAATTATTTTAGTTTTTGATCCAAACAAAAAGTTTAATTTATTTACCCGTTGTTAAATAAAGTTATATAGTACCAGAGTTTATTTAAGTAGTATTTTTCATAGAATTTCAACTGCTTGCTTTTGTGGTTTAAAATATTTCATACTTAGAGCCTACATACTGATGCAAGTATGCAAATTTGATTGAGAAAATGTATCCTTAAAATATTGTAATAAAAAGAACACGTTTGAGAATGTTTTTGTTTTAATAAACCTTAAGCAAGCCTTTAGTGTTAAAAAACGGGGGTTAATGTGACGGAATCTATCTTTCCCCCTCGTCTAAAGGGTTACACCTGTTTTTTTATTTTCATATAATTTTTTATTTAATTTGTTTAAGGATCAGTTCTTCCTTCATTCGTTCCCACCCAATCCAAAGGTTGTACAACAGCTCACATGGCTCTTAATTTTTTTTTTTCAATTTTACCTATTCAAGTGAAACTCATCTGCAATTTTTTAATGTTTTAATTTTAGTTCATGAATTTTAATTTTTTTTCAAAGAAAGTATGCAGATTCCATGCAAACAGGCTTGTGTGCAAATTAAGCCCTTTAAGGTTGTGAAACTCAAAATAATCTAATATATTACAATACACCTCTTATATATATATATATATATATATATATATATATATATATATATATATATATATATATATATATATATATATATATATATATATATATATATATATTATATATATATATATATATATATATATATATATATATATATATATATATATATATATATATATATATATTAGCTGTTGGGGTGGCGCTTCGCACCACCCCGACACCTAGATGGTGGGGGCGCTTCGCGCCCTCCCAAGCCCCCTCGCGCGCGTAAGTCGTTACGCGCCATATTAGTTTCGCGCCATTGTAGTTGTGTCCCTATGTCCCACCTTTAAATAAAGATATATATATATATATATATATATATATATATATATATATATATATATATATATATATATATATATATATATATATATATATATATATATATATATATATATATGTTTTAACTACGTAAAACTTGCGAATATACAACATTCTTTGCTGTCTGTTACGTAATTAATTTAATTTCTGTACGTTTTTGAATTAATGCATGTTTGAATTTGGCTCTCCGCGCATAAATTATTAAAATGAAATTTGCATATTAATTCTTTTTTTGGCTAAATGGCTTTCTCTTAGTTTTGATCAGACGATTTTGAGAAATAAGGGGTGGGAAAGGAGGCCTAGTTGCCTTCCAATTTTTCGGTTACTTAAAAAGGCAACTAGAACTTTTAATTTTTAACGAACTTTTTTATTAGTAAAAAATGTACGTAACTTAAGAATTGACTTACGTAACAAACTTTTGTATTCTTATATTTTTATTATGTATATGAGGGGGTTTGTACCTTCGTTAATATCTCGCTCTTTACACTAAATCTTAAGTTTTGTCCCAATTCTTTAAGAATGACGCCTGAATCAGAAAGGCCGTAGAATAAATAGTTGAAATTACTAAAAATACTTTAGCATAAAGAGCGAGGTATTTATCTCCTCCTAAATACCTCACTCCTTATGCTAAAGTATTTTTAGAACCTCTCATATGCGTAATAATCTCTGTTCGTTTTAAGTTTCAATGCTACTCCTTACTTTCAATTGAAAAAACGTTTTCATGTTTATTTTTTCATTTTTTTTTATAGTAATGCAAGAAAATCCTGCGCCCTTTTCATTGAATTTTTCTTCCCCCATGACATATTCCTCCAAGAAAAAATCCTGCCACATAGCCCCCTCCCCTCAACCCCACCCTCCCCCCCAAACCAAAAAAATCCCCCTGAAATCGCCTGTACACTTCCCAATAACCATTACTGTATGTAAACACTGGTCAAAGTTTGTAAATTGCGGCCCCTCCCCCAGGGATTGTGGGGGAGTAAGTCATTCCCAAAGACATAGTTATTATGGTTTTTGACTATGCGGAACAAAATGGCTATCTCAAAATTTTGATCCGTTGACTATGGGAAAAAATGAGCATGGGAGGGGGCCTAGGTGCCCTCCAAATTTTTTGGTCACTTAAAAAGGGCACTAGAACTTTTCATTTCCGTTAGAATGAGCCCTCTTGCGACATTCTAGGACTACTTGGTCGATATGATGACCCATGGGGAAAAGAAAAAAACAAAAACAATAAATAAACACGCACCCGTGATTTGTCTTCTGGCAAAAAATACGAAATTCCACATTTTTGTGGATAGGAGCTTGAAATTTTCGCTATAGGGTTCTCTAATTTGTCGAATGCGATGGTGTGATTTTCGTTAAGATTCCATGATTTTTAGGGGATGTGTCCCCCTATTTTCCAAAATAAGGCAAATTTTCTAAGGCTCGTAACTTTTTAGTACAAAGACTAAATTTGATGAAAATTATATATTTAAAATCAGCATGAAAATTCAATTCTTCTGATGTATCTTTTAGCATCAAAATTCCAATTTTTAGAGTTTCGTTTACTATTGAGCCGGGTCGCTCCTTACTGCAGTTCGTTACCACGAACTGTTTCATATTTATCTTGTCAAACTACTGATAAAATTACTGTCAAATTAGTTGACAATTACTTCCAATTTAAGCATGGTAGTCTTGTTGCACCACGAATAAAGGAAACGTTGCACCACGAAAAAATACAATAAAAAATATACCAGAGAATACCACGACTATGGGAATCAAGGGTTTCAGACTCCAAAATTACATCAGAAACGGCTAAATAACACCCAATAGTAGAGTACAATTTGACCAGAACATGTCTCTTATATTTTTCTCGGTTTGCAAAATTTCTTGCATAATCCCTCTTGATTTTTGTTTACTTTATCCAACTCCTACTATGAATATTTCTCTTAATTAATGTCAAATTAGTTGACAATAACTTTCAACTTAAGCAAGGTTTTTGCACCACAAAAAACTAACTATAATAAGAAAAAAGAAACACAGATACAAGTAAAGAAGTTTTCTCATTTTAGACAAGTGAAATTGCTACACCAGAACTGCGAGGAGCTGTTTCAAGCCTTCCTTCTGTCGCTCTTGCACTTGGAATCCTTGTCTGCTACGTCATTGGGGCATTTGTGGACTGGAGGGTTCTAACCCTTTGTCAGCTTGCATTTCCAATTGCATATTTGTCAATGTGGTTTCATCCTGAATCTCCTGTTTGGCTTTTGAAGAAAGGGAGGGTGGATGATGCCCAAAAAGCCCTGAAAAGGCTCCGTGGACAGTAGGTTTTGAATTTTTTATATTTCTGTACTTTTGTGTGCTCTAGAGACTAAAATATTACCGCAAAACAGTATAAATAGTATAACAGTATAACAGTGTCATGGTACAGCATATTTTATCTCTGCACGTTTTTCTCTCTCCACAAAGAGCTCTACAAATTCCCAATATATTCTCTTATTGACAGGGATACTGATATATCAGAAGAGCTGTTCAGAATAAAAGAGAATTGTGACAGAGAAGCTGCGAAGCCAAAATTTCATATTCGGGAGATACTTGTGCCACTTTTTTTCCATCCTGTATTGCTTTTGGTGCCTTTGGTGTTTCTTCAAATGTTTTGTGGATATGGAGCAGTGGTCTACAACTCGGTAACTTTTAAATTTTATTGTTGTTTTAACGAATGCTAGGCAATGTGACGTTGTAGTGAACTAAACACTAGGGTAACAATTTCTTAAATAAAATGTATGCTTGATAAGTTTTTCATTTAAAATAAACTTAAAAAAAATTCCTACTACTTAGAAGAATTGAAAAAAAAAAAATTAAGAACTGGATCTTGATTGCCCCACACTTCACCTTCATAACTAAGATGACTGAATACAACAAATAAATCTTGATTCATAGTTTAATATATATGCTGTTATTCATTCCTGAAAGTCGTAATAATTTACAGCTTTCCTGAAAGTCGTGAATCTTATTGCTGTTTTAACGAATGCTAGGCAATGTAACCTTGTAGTGAACTAAAATAAACACTAAGGTAACAATTTTCTAAAAAAAATTATGCTTGTTAAGTTTTACATTAAAAAATAAACTAAAAAAAATTCGTATTAATTACAAGAATTGAAAATATTACGAAAATATTAAACCCAGTTTAAAATGGGTTTTTTCAGTGAATCTACTCTTTACTGAAAATAAAAAATATTTTAAATGTTTTCGCATTGTTCAACTTTAATAGACGTTCAGAAATGAATATTAATTTGCATATAAAAGTGTCCATCCTCATTCTATTGTTTTGTTCATTAATCTTGGTTATAATTGTTTTTTTCTTTTTTTTTTTTTATTATGAGAAATAAAAACCCATAGCTTGAAATCATGATTGTTTTCATTATACAAATTATGTTCTGTTCCTTAAAAAACACGGGGGTCGTCAGCACTCCACTTAGTTTCTGCTCGTTTTGAGTTTGACTCGGTTTTTTTTATTGCAGTTTCTATTCGTTTTCGGTTTCATTTTTTGATTGATGGTGATTTAAGGTAGTTTAACACTAACTTAAAAAAATATTTCATTTTATTTCTGCTAATCTTCACTTTAATGTGTTTTTTTACGTTTCTGAAAACTTCTTCTCGTGGAAAAAGTATTTTATAATTAACTACATATAAAAGCAAAGTAAACCTTACGATTATACCTATTTTACTCTAATATGACACATGCATCTCCTTAAATGTCACAAAATAAATATAATTTCTCTGATTTGAAAAAAATGTATAAACTAATGATAACCTTCATCAATTAACTATGAAGATATTTACTATCATATTAACTATGAATCTAAGAAACCTCATTCTAATATGACATTCAAATCTCCTTAAACATCAAAGATATTGCCTACAACGGTTCTGATCTGCTCATATAAATAGTCTTCAAAACAGGAAATACGTTCTAAGAAAGTGTATTTTGTGAAAATGTGAACCTTAAGCATAAAAAAATTCCGCAACAATTCTATTTATCTAAATGTTGACTATGAATCGTCTCTACCAACTATCTTTAACCTAAGAAAGTGTGATTTACTCTCATATGACATATTGATCCCTTTTAAATATCAAATTATTAAACATTAAATGAAATTATTAAAATATCAATAATTTAAATATTAAATATCCAAAAAATTTCTAAAATAGCTCTGACTAACTAAAATGTATTCCACGAGATGCCTCAGTGAAGTGAATATAACCAAAGAATGTATTAATT
>NC_088865.1:8174949-8207449 GCF_032884065.1 Artemia franciscana
AAACCTTAAAACAGAAATCCAAAATCTTGAGGTTTATTAGAAAATGTTGAGCTTTAGAAGGAATTTACGGCAACGAAAGCGTGTCGAGGAACCACGAGAGCAACGCGAAAGTATGCCAAGGAATCACAAGAACAACGTGAAAACAGGCTTGATGCTCAAAGAGAAATTACCGAAAAAAATCATGCCAAGGAATCAAAAGAACAACGTGAAAACAGGCTTGCGGCTCAAAGAGATAATGCCAAAAGAAAGCCTGTCGAGGAATCACAAGAACAACGTGAAAACAGGCTTGCGGCTCAAAAGCGTGCCGAGGAATCACAAGAGCAACGTCAAAATTATCGCATGGCATTCAGGTATAGCCCAGTCGATGATTATAGCTTGAGTAGATGTGTTCAAATCAGGACTATGTCTAAATTTGTCCCTATTGCAAGGCCTTGAAATTTAATGGAGAAACAATGGGAATGTTTTGCGCCTTAGGAAAAGTTAAACTTCCTAAACTGGCTGCACCACAAGAGCCATTGAAGACTTTATGGCGTTACAGACTGGGACACCAGGACACAAATGACGACCGGGACACCGGGACACAGGGACAAAACTACAAAAGGGACGCCGGAAGGTCAAAGGGGGGATATATAAATGACGACGGGGACACAGGGAATATTCGATTAGCAATCACCATCAACAAAGCTCAAGGGCAATCATTAGAAAAATGCGCTTTAGATCTGAATACAGATTGTTTTTCCCATGGAAAATTATATGTTGCATGTTCAAGAGTCGGTAAACCTGACAATCTATTTATATGCACAGACAATGGGACAGCAAAGAATGTTGTATATTCGCAAGTCTTACGTAGTTAAAAACATATATATATATATATATATATATATATATATATATATATATATATATATAGATAGATATATATATATATATATATATATATATATATATATATATATATATATATATATATATATATATATATATATATATATATATATATATATATATATATATATATATATGTATATATATATATATATATATATATATATATATATATATATATATATATATATATATATATATATATATATATATATATATATATATATATATATATATATATATATATATATATATATATATATATATATAATTTAGGAAAACAGTCTTCCTTTTCTCCTTCTGTCCCTTTCCTGTGTTTTATTTTTTTTTTTTTTTTTATTTATTTTTTTTTTTTATGTGTTTGTGCTGTTGCATTGGTGATTTCTCTTTTCATTACATATATATATATATATATATATATATATATATATATATATATATATATATATATATATATATATATATATATATATATATATATATATATATATATATATATATATATATATATATATATATATAAATAAGTTGTCGGTGGATGTGTCTGTCAGGTGACGTCATGTTTGTGTGTTGACTGACGTCATGAAGTTAGTTGTCGTCATTTTTGTTATGACGGTGACGTCATTACAGATATATAAGACATGCGTTCACATAGAAATCTATTAATGTTTAACTTTAAAATGACTGATGAACTTACAATGGCAACAGCCGAGGAAGATGCTCAAAGAGTCTATGCCAAAAAACTTGCTGCTGATAGAGAAAGTCAGAAAAGAAAGCGTGCCGAGGAATCAAAAGAACAGCAAGGAAACAGGCTTGAGGCTGATAGAGAAAGAAAGAACAGAAAGCGTGCCGAGGAACTACCAGAGCAACACAAAAGCAGACTTGCTGCTAAATATCGATGATTATAGCTTGAGTAGATGTGTTCAAATCGGGACTATGTCTAAAATTTGTCCCTATTGGAAGGCCTTGAAATTCAATGGTGAAACAGTGGGAATGTGTTGCGCCTCAGGAAAAGTTAAACTTCCTCTATTGGCTGCACCACCAGAGCCATTGAATACTTTACTTACTGGAACTACGTCAGAATCTAAGCGTTTTTTGAAACAAATCAGAAAATATAACTCATGTTTCCAAATGACGTCGTTTGGAGCCCAAATCGAAGATCCCGATCACTTTATGTCTACTTTCAGAGTAAAAGGGCAAATTTATCATAGAGCAGGGTCCCTCTACCATTCTCAGGCGAGAATCATAAATTTTTACAATTGTACTTCATCAGTGATAGAAATTCTGAATTGAATGCACGTTGCGAAATTTCTCCCAACGTTGAAAGGACAATCGTTTCCCAATTGCAACATCTTTTCCACGAAAATAATAATTTAGTTCGTCTGTTCAAAACAGCCATCGATTTGATGCCTACTGATACGCATAAAATTGTTATTTCCGCTGACAAAACGTCTCCTGGCCAACATGTGCGTAGATACAATGCTTCAACCATCGACGAAGTGGCAATCGTTATGGTCGATGATCAGTTTTTACCTCGATATATTATTCTTCATAAGCGAAAAGCTCAGTTGTTAAGAATTGCTGAAATTCATCGATGCTACGATGCCCTACAATATCCTATCATTTTTTGGGATGGAGCCGACGGCTATCACTTTAATATTAAATTGATGAATCCAGCCACTAACAAAGAAATGAATAAGAAATGCAGTACAATGCATTATTATTCCTATAGACTAATGATTCGGCAGGATGAAGAAAATTATATTTTAAAATGCCGTGAATTGTTTCACCAATTCGTCGTTGATATGTATGCTAAAATTGAATCAGAACGTTTGCTATATATCCGCCTGAATCAGACCAAGCTCCGCTCTGAACAATACATTCATTTGCGAGATGCAGTTATAAATGACGGTAATACCACAAACGTTGGAAGATTAATAATTTTACCTTCGTCATATGCTGGCAGTCCCCGTCATATGCATGAATATGCTCAAGATGCTATTGCGTATGTTCGTCTCTATGGTCGTCAAGATTTATTTATTACATTTACATGTAATCAATCTTGGGACGAGATACTGCAGTTTTTACTTCAAGGACACTCGGCGGTTCATAGACATGACATTACGGCCCGTGTCTTCCGGCAAAAGTTGAAATCGCTAATAAACTACATAGTTAAACTTGAAGTGTTTGGGTAGTGCGATGCTGGATGTACTCAGTGGAATGGCAAAAACGAGGTTTGCCACACGCACATATACTAATCTGGCTACATAAAAAAATTACTTCGAACGAAATTGATGATGTGATTTCCGCTGAAATACCTGATGAAAATGTCGATAAGGGGTTACATGATATTATTGTAAAAAATATGATACATGGACCTTGCGGTGCACTGAACGAAAATTCACCATGCATGGCCAAAGGAAGGTGCACAAAGCAATATCCTCGAATTTTAGTATCCAACACAATTACTGGCAATTATGATTACCCACAATATAGAAGAAGATCTACTGAAGATGGCGGTAAAACAGCAATAATAAAGAAGCGTAACGGTACCACCATCGAAGTAGATAACCAGTGGGTTGTTCCATAATCCCCATTATTATCAAAAACATTTAATGCACACATAAACGTTGAATACTGTAACTCCGTAAAGGCAATCAAATACATATGTAAATACGTCAACAAAGGCAGTGACATGGCATTTTTTTGGCTTGCAGCCCGAAATCAAAGATATCGACGAAATCGTACAATATCATGCTGGAAGATACATAAGCAGTAATGAAGCTGTTTGGCGAATTCTTTCATTTCCGATACATGAACGTAGTCCAGCATTTGTTCACTTAGCGGTACATTTACAGAACGGTCAACGTGTTTATTTCTTGGAAACCAACGTGCAACAAAGAGGTTCGAGACCAGGCAGTCCTTTACAAGTCAGTCGATACAGTTTTGGAACCAAATGAAGCGGTTAATTTTCCATCTGAATTTTTAAATTCCTTGGATCTTTCAGGGTTTCCACCACACGTGCTACAACTAAAATAGGCGTACCAATAATACTTTTAAGAAATATCAACCCACCAAAGCTTTGCAATGGCACGCGACTTGCCGTAAAAAAACAACGGAAAACCTAATAGAGGCCACAATCTTGACAGGGCCTTTTGAGGGTGAGGCTGTTCTTATTCCTCGCATTCCCATGATTCCAACGGATCTGCCTTTTCAATTTAAAAGATTGCAATTCCCAATTCGATTAGCATTTGCAATCACCATTAACAAAGCTCAAGGTCAATCATTAGAAAAATGTGGTATAGATCTTAATACTGATTGTTTTTCCCATGAACAATTGTACGTTGCATGTTCGAGGGTCGGTAAACCTGACAATCTATTTATATGCAGCGACAATTGGACAGCGCAGAATGTTGTATATTCGCGATTTTTACGCAGTTAATTTGTATTGTATCTATCTATCTATCTATCTATATAAAAACGAGTTGTGTATATGCATGTTTGTTTGTTTGTTCAAAGAGCGTTTGCATATGACGTCATTATAAGTACATACGGCTTTGTATATGCACAGACAATGGGAAAGCCAAGAATGTTGTATATTCGCAATTTTTACCTAGTCTGAAACACATATATAAATCTATATATATATTCACAGGTGGGACACAGGGACACAACTACAATGGCGCGTAACTATTATGGCGCGTAACGACTTACGCGCGCGGGGGGGCTTTGGGGGGCGCCAAGTGCCCCACCAACTAGGTGTTGGGGTGGCGCGAAGCGCCACCCCAACAGCTAGTATATATATATATATATATATATATATATATATATATATATATATATATATATATATATATATATATATATATATATATATATATATATATATATATATATATATATATATATATATATATATATATATATATATATATATATATATATATATATATATATATATATATATATATATATATACATATATTGTTCCAGGTTGGATCCAGTGCTGGTGGAGAAATTTTTTTTTTAGTTTTCTCCCCGACAGACCTTTACCCTGGTCCAGGTTTTTAACCTGATATTGTTAATTATTGGTGAGATGGCACTTATGCAAATTTCATGTTCTTTCATCTTTTTGTTTATGTATTTATTGACCTATTGACCTATTGACCTTGGCATGTTTTTTGGACTTTGATTGTTGGATTTTGATTTGGATGTTGGTTTGTTTTGGATTTATTTTCAATAACTTTTTATGCAACAAAACACAAATATTAGCCTCGGAACTCGGAACGATTTTTTGAAAGTTAGTAAGTGTAAAAGTCGTTGTTTTCTTTGCCAAGATCATTTTGTCCCACGGACTTCTGTTAAAAGTACATTGTATAATAAAAATTTTGCATGCAAGTTACGTGGTAATGTTAATTGTAGAACAACCAATGTAATTTACCTATTAGAATGTAATAAATGCTGCCTACAATATGTGGGGGAAACAACTAATCTATATATATAAAAATAAGTTGTCTGTGTGTGGATCTGTGGATCAGGTGACGTCACCTGAAAAAACTGGATCAGGTGACGTCAAAACTGAAAAAACTAAAAAAAAGGCAAAAACTACAAAAAAAACTAAAAACTAATAAAAAAAATAAAAAAGCTAAAAAACTAAAAAAAGGCAAAAACTACAAAAAAACTAAAAACTAATAAAAAGCTAAAAAACTAAAAAAACTAAAAAAAGGCAAAAACTACAAAAAAAACTAAAAACTAATAAAAAAAATAAAAAAGCTAAAAAACTAAAAAAACTAAAAAAAGGTAAAAAACTAAAAAAACTAAAAACTAAAAAAAAATAAAAAAAAGGAAAAAACTGAAAAATAAGCTAAAATAAAGGTAAAAACCAATAAAAAACTAAAAAAAAAACTGAAAAAACTAAAAAAAGGCAAAAAACTACAAAAAAAACTAAAAACTAATAAAAAAAGTAAAAAAGCTAAAAAACTAAAAAAACTAAAAAAACTAAAAAAAGGTAAAAAACTAAAAAAAAATAAAAAAAAACTAAAAAAAAGGAAAAAACTGAAAAATAAGCTAAAATAAAGGTAAAAACCAATAAAAAACTAAAAAGAAAAAAAGGAAAAAACTAAAAAAAATTTTCATCTAAAAAACTAAAAAAAACTAAAAAAGGTAAAAACTAAAAGAACTAAAAAAGAAAAAAATAAATGACGACACTCAAAGAGAAAGCGACCAGGACAAAAGGAATGTTCGATTAGCAATCAACAAAGCACCGGGACACAGGGAGTATAAATGACGACCAGGACATAAGTAAAAAAAAAAACTAACAAAACTAAAAAGAAGGTAAAAACTACAAAAAAACTAAAAAGAAAAAACTAAAAAAAGGCAAAAACTACAAAAAAACTAAAAACTAATAAAAAAGCTAAAAAACTAAAAAAAGGCAAAAACTACAAAAAAACTAAAAACTAATAAAAAAAATAAAAAAGCTAAAAAACTAAAAAAACTAAAAAAACTAAAAAAAGGTAAAAAACTAAAAAAACTAAAAACTAAAAAAAAACTAAAAAAAATGAAAAAACTGAAAAATAAGCTAAAATAAAGGTAAAAACCAATAAAAAACTAAAAAAAAACTGAAAAAACTAAAAAAAGGCAAAAACTACAAAAAAAACTAAAAACTAATAAAAAAAGTAAAAAAGCTAAAAAACTAAAAAAAATAAAAAAACTAAAAAAAGGTAAAAAACTAAAAAAAATAAAAAATAAAAAAAAAACTAAAAAAAAGGAAAAAACTGAAAAATAAGCTAAAATAAAGGTAAAAACCAATAAAAAACTAAAAAGAAAAAAGGAAAAAACTAAAAAAAATTTTCATCTAAAAAACTAAAAAAAACTAAAAAAGGTAAAAACTAAAAGAACTAAAAAAGAAAAAAATAAATGACGACACTCAAAGAGAAAGCGACCAGGACAAAAGGAATGTTCGATTTGCAATCAACAAAGCACCGGGACACAGGGAGTATAAATGACGACCAGGACATAAGTAAAAAAAAAACTAACAAAACTAAAAAGAAGGTAAAAACTACAAAAAAACTAAAAAGAAAAAAAAACTAAAAACTAATAAAAAAACTAAAAAATCTAAAAATCTAAATAAACTAAAAAAGAAAAAAAAAGGAAAAAAATAAAGGAGAAAAACAAAACTAAAAAACGAATGTATATACAGACCGGGACACCGGGATACAAATGACGACCGGGACACAGGGAATATAAATGACGACCGGGACACAGGGACACAACTACAACGGGGACACCGGGGGAAACAGGGGGATATAAATGACGACCGGGACACCGGGACAGGGAATGGTCGATTAGCAATCACCATCAACAAAGCTCAAGGGCAATCATTAGAATCATGAGGTATAGATCTGAATACAGATTGTTTTCCCATGGACCATTATATGTTGCATGTTCAAGAGTCGGTAAACCTGACAATCTATTTATATGCAAAGACAATGGGACAGCAAAGAATGTTGTATATTCGCAAGTTTTACATAGTTAAAACCATATATATATATATATATATATATATATATATATATATATATATATATATATATATATATATATATATATATATATATATATATATATATATATATATATATATATATATATATATATATATATATATATCTATCTATATTCACAGGTGGGACATAGGGACACAACTACAATGGCACGTAACTATTATGGCGCGTAACGACTTACGCGCGCGGGGGGGCTTGGGGTGGCGCGAAGCGCCACCCCAACAGCTAGTAATATATATAAAAGATTTTCTGGACATAAGACAACAGTTAATAATGAAAAAACTAATAACTATCTAGTTCAACATTGTAATAATGGTAAATGTTCCATATCAGATATAACTGTCAGTATTTTAGAAAATTTAGATTTAGAAAATTTAAATAAAGAAGAGAAGAATAATAGACTACGTAAACAGGAGGATTTCTGGATCCATACTCTTGGTACAGCTTATCCTTTTGGGCTAAATGATCGTGTAGCAAAATATGGTGACATGTCTCATGTTGTTGTTAAATGTATTGATGGTTTTATGGACCATCCTTCTTTTACCTGTCCTACTAAACGTAATAAACGATCGAGAGGACATAGGAAAAATAATAGAAAAAATGAATTAGATGTACATATACTTTCTATAGAACTATGCCAGCTACTTGAATCTAGGGGTATGATTTCTGTAATAAAGTGTCTAAATAATTTATCCAAGAGGAATTTAATCAAACTTTTCTGGATTGTTAAGAATAATACAGCTCTTGATTATAACTTTAAAGTAATATGTGATACAATTTGCATTCTAACTAAAACGAAATTTATTTCAAAAAAGAAAAAGTTCGATAAGATTAGTAATAAGGATAACAGATTATATTTACCTATTAATTTTACTTGTAAGCAGATTGAAGATATTAATTTACCAGAAATTTTAAATCAGCGGCATGTGAAACAGGCCCTTCCTAGTAATTTAAATTATAATGATAGTCCAGTTTTAACTTATAAATTTTCAAAAACTATTGGGCAAATTATTTTTAATTATAATTTAATACTAAAAAAATAGATAGTGATATAAATTGGAAACCGGTTTGTAATTGTAAGCAACTTGGCCCATTTGTAAATCCTACTTACAAACATGTTATAACAGGGGACTTGTCAATAATAAAGCAAGATGATCTTCAAATTATAATGAATAAAGGGGCTAATTTCCGTCTTTCTCATCATCTGAAACCATCGAGTGTTCTTGATGGCTTGGAAAATGATTTTGATTTATTTATTGATAAGTGGTGTAAGAAAGAGGATAAAAATAAAGAGAGTTTTCAAAGTTGGAAGAATTTAATTATTAGTAGAGTAAGAAATAAAATATATTCTAACTTAAAAAATAGTAACACTAAATCATTATTTTATAATGCGAAGATTAAACAAGCAATTGCTAATCTAAAGAATGAATTTGTAATTGTGCCAGTGGATAAAGCTAATAATAATTTTGCCATAATTTGTCAGAAGCTGTATTGTGATATCTTAAAAAGGGAGTTATGCACAACTAATGTTTACGAAAAGGTAAATATAGAGGATGAGAATTTAATTGGAAAGACTGAAGAAATACTTTTTAAAAATTTTAATATTAAAATAAATGACAATGATAAAAAGTTCCCTTTCCTAAATTGGACTGTAAAATTTCATAAGAATCCCCCTAAACCACGGTTTATTCTGGAGCAGCTAAATGTCCAACCCGCATTGCTGCTACTGACCTCTCTTTAATTTTAAAGGAAATTGTAAATAAACTTAAAACCTATTGTTCTGGTATTAAAAAATTTTCGAATTTTAATCCATATTGGAGTGTTAATAATTCACTGCAGGTGATAGATTCTTTAACAATGGTTTCAGCTAAAAGAATTGAGTCTTTCGATTTTGCGACAATGTATACTAATTTATCACTTAATGTAGTGTTTGATAATTTAAAAACTGTTATCAAGAAATCTTTCCTCTTATCTAGTAAAAGGTTCTTAAAAATAGACATTTATAATAAAAAAGCTCTATGGACAAACTGCTTTAATACTACAGTTATCTTGAGATGTTACAGCTTGGATATGATTTTTGAGTTATTGGAATTTGTTTTATATAATACTTATATAAGATTTGGGGGTGATTTGTACAAGCAAATTATGGGAATTCCCATGGGGGGGAATGCCAGCCCATTTATAGCTGACTTGTTTTTAAGTCAACTAGAATATAAATATATGATGGATAAGTATAATCCAATTAATTTAAAACATGCTTTGTCAAATAATAAAAGATATTTAGATGATATTTTGGTCTTAAATTGTAAGGATTTCATTGATATTTCTAAAGATATATATCCATCAGAGCTTATTCTTGAGCCTAGTCATGGCGCTGGTCATGAAGATCATTTCTTAGATTTAAATATTAATATTTGTGATAATAATAAATTAAGTTTTAAAATGTATAATAAAACGGATGATTTTGATTTTGAAGTGATTAGTTTCCCATTCCCTGAAAGTAATATACACTCAAATATCACATATTCAGCGTTTTTCTCACAGTTACTTCGTTATGCAAGGATTTGTAGTAATTATATTGATTTTAAAAATAGATGTAAAATCTTAAGCCAAAAATTGATATCAAGAGGTTTTTCTGCAAATAAATTAGCTTGGCAATTTAAAAAATTTAGTTTTCATTATAACAAACTTTTAAATAAATATCAGAAGAATTATCTAGAAATACTTAAAGAAATTTTTAACTAATTTTGGAGGTTCGAGAATTGTTGTTACAGCGCCATTTATTTTGAATTGTGTTTCTAATTGAGCGGATTTTCTAAAAAATTAGCCACATGGTAAAGATGAATTCTATAATTGTTTAGTTCATCCAGGTTTTTTGCAATTTGTTAATATTTGTGATTTGGTAAAATTTATAATATTTAGTTTACCTATTGTTGCTAAAGGGAGGGATATATTAACAGGATAAACTAGTTTTGGTTTTACTTGGTTGTTTTACATTTGCTGTTTTTTTTTTTTCATGGACATGTATTTTGGGGGTGATACCTGACGTGGGGATGCCATGGATATTCTGTGGTAGCCACAACACTGTGCTGGGTAGAGAATTTAGAGTGGCGAAACCCTATATAGGCCAGTGTATTCTCCTGATGAGCCCTTATGTTGGGTGTTGCCTCTGAATTATTTGTCTATGTTATTATTTTTTCTATTGTTTGGTAAATGACGACTTATACTTATTGACGACATGACTGCCTGTCCATGGATGATTCTTTATGGTTGATTGTGTGTGGCTATGCTGTTTTACCTATGTGATTGTATGGATGAGTAGGGTTAAGGCCTCATTCAAGTGCTGGTCTATATTAATCACTTATTTAGGAAAACAGTCTTCCTTTTCTCCTTCTGTCTCTTTTTTTTTTTTTTTTTTTTTTTTGTGTTTGTGCTGTAGCATTGGTGATTTCTCTTTTCATGATATATATATATATATATATATATATATATATATATATATATATATACATATATATATATATATATATATATATATATATATATATATTTATTTATTTATTTACAGGTGGGACACAGTGACACAACTTCAATGGCGCGTAACAAATATGTTGCGTAACGACTTACGCGTGTGGGGGGGGGGGTGGGCTTGGAGGGAACGAAGCGCCGCACCAACAGCTAGTTTTATATATATTTAATTTATAATTTTAATTTGATTTTATATATTTGATGTCTTGATTATTCTTTTCTTCATAACTCGACTGACTTTTTAATTCTTTTTGTAAATATATGTGTAGTACATTCTTACGTTTGAAATTCATGAATATATTTACTGGCTTGACTATTCTTTTCTTCATACTTGACAGACTTTTTATTTCTCTTTGTAAGTGTATTTTTAATACGTTCCCACATTCTTATGTTTGAAATTCAAGTAAATATTTACTGTCTTGAGTATTCTATTCTTCCTACTTCTGCTGAATTTGTGTTTCTCTTTGTAATTATATGTTTAAAACGTCCTAACGTTCTTATGTTTGAAATTCATGTATGTATTTGCTGTCTTTATTATTTTTTTTCTTCATACATCGACTGACTTTTTATGTCTCTTTATAATTATATGTTTAGTACGATCTTACGTTCTATTGTTTCAAATTCATGTCTGTATTTACTGTCTTGATTATTCTTTTCATCTTATTTTGAATGACTTTAAATTTATATTTGTAACTATATTTTTAATACTTTCTTTCATTTTTATGTTTGGAATTCATCTATATGTTTACTGTCTTAATTATGCTTTTCTACATACTTCGACTGACTTTTTATTTCTCTTTGTTTTTGTATATTTAATTCATTCTTACGTACTTGTTTTTGAAATTCAAGTTTATATTTACTCTCTAGATTGTTCTTTTCTTCAAGCCTCTACTAGCTTTTATTTCTCTTTGCAATTATATACTATCTTTTTAAGTGAGCAATATTTGTGTTTGTATGTAGGTCCTCGAAAACGGCTGCATATGTTTTTGGTAAAAATGATATCTTGGGATAGTCTCACATAAAAAATGATCAAGATAAGTCAGAAGTCTGAGAAAATTGGTTAAGAGCCACAATTTTGGTTTTTGGAAATGACGTCATGTAATATGTTAGAACATCGTATAAGCGTTTCCTATGAGATGTGGCATCATACACGTATTTTCTTATATGATGTTATGCATAGCATAAATAAGATTTTTGAGTTTCCAACGCAATAGTTCTTTGTATTATATTATGTTTTTTAGAACATCCAAAAACGAACACTTGCGGTTAGAGGTACTATAAATGATGATTCTTTGGAACCAACACCTGAACTGTCAAACTTGATAAGATGTGGAGTTCAAAAACCTAGACCATCAATTGCGACAACACCAATGCGGACTGCTAACAAACTTCTATACTTACATTCATTTCTTTAACTTCTATGTCTGATACATCTAGTCTAGTCTCTAGTAAAGTCTAACAATATCAAATTACATGTAATAACATCAAAGACAAAGGCATTAAAACAAAGTCATTAAATCGGGGACGTCAATTCAGGAATTTGTTATTTTATCGATTTTTACCCAGTAAGATACCAAAAAGGGTATTTCCCAATGAGATACCCAATGAAAATTTTTCTCTTCAAAATATCAGGTGAAAGGGATTAACTGTATAACGTTATCAGTCTGATTGCAACGATTATGGAAGACTGAATAATTCTTTATTGTTATCTTCTTGTTTATACTGGTTTAAAAACTGCTTGTTTATACTGGTTTAAAAAACCGAAATTCCATTCTAAATTCAACGTTTGAAATAACAGTATTGTAAGGCCACAATAAGAGTCACTTATGACTTATATTTTGCATGGTATTGTTTAGTCTTTTATTGGTTCTGCAGATAATGTACTGAACCTAAGCTGGTCCTGAAAAGTCTGAAGTACTGCTTTTTAACTCGAAATCTGATGCTGGTTGGAGCATCACACTTAGTGATTCTATTGTTGAGATCGCAGATGATATTGTCTATCTGGGCCTCCCTATTGGACAGTCAATACCAGAGACACGGGGGCTACTGCTTTTTCATTTTCGGAAGCGGTCCTCTTTTACATATAGCTGTATAGTGGCAAGTAAGCGGAAGTTTGATCATCATCTGTTGGCCCAGGTGTAAAAAGCTATGATTTTGCCTCATTATTTGTATCTTAGCCCATTTTGGCACATTCTGCGGCTACAGATAAACTGAAATTGCGTTTACTGCACTACAAGTATGCAAAAGTTTTGCTGGGTTTACCACTGTAGACAAGCAATAGGTATGTTCTGCCCCAATACAGAGTTACCAACCCGAAAAAGCGATTCTGTCGCAGATTGACCGATATAATTCGTCTGTCAAGATCCACCCGAGGACCAATATTTTACAGCAGTAGTCGACATCTATTTCTGTTTGCAGGGTTTTTGTTTTGTTGGTGTTAGATGAATTAGTGTCTAGTGCTTTTTTGTTTTTTTGTGCTCCATCGGTTTTTCGATTGATGGGTATTATATACATTTATTCATTAATAATACTACTCAGGTAGGTAAGACTATTGACCTGATTAAATTTTTGAATTTCAAAAGCTCATTTGCCATACTATAACATCTGAAACCTTTTTTTTTCGATAGTTCTGTACTGTCGCTAACTCTTCCTCTCAAAATAAATTTTCCTTCACTTTCAAATTGTTAAAACAATTTAATTCTTGTCTATATCATTTTGTACAGCTTCATCACAGTATAAGATAATCTTAAAATGCTCTAGGCATTTCTTTTTAGCATTTTTTTTTTTGTATTATTATTATTGATAATTAAACTCCGACTTCTGCCTTGGGACAAAATTAGGCTGGCTGCTTCTTCTCAATTTCTTCCGGATTCCGGAATTTCGGATCCCAAGCAGTTTTATGCAAAGTCTCTTTTTCCCATCTGCCTAATCCACCCTTTGATTTCTTCTCTATTTTCCTAAGTCTTCTTTTATTCTCGTAATATCAATCAGTCAGAAATTTCACGTAGAAATCTATTATCTTTTCTGTTGAACTTAAACTACTTTTGCTACTATTCCTAACTGTGTTTCTGATTTTCCTCCCTAAAACATATAAATACAATATGAGTATAAGGACGAAATAGTGTAGAGCACAAACTGTAAAACAGACCCGGTAGCGCAGATAAGGGACTTTACGATTTGCGTTACACAAATATAGCTGATAAAAGACCACAAACGCATGAACAAATTATTTCCCTGATAAATAGTGGGTCTTGGTTATTTTGTTAAGTTAAATTTCACATTATAGTAGAAAACCAATGGCCAATAAAAAGTGCAAAATAAACAGTTTAAATAATGTAAATAAAATTTATAAACAGATAATGAACGGTGTAAATAAACAACAATAAACAGTAAAAAAAATAACAGGGTTGTACAAATGCCAGAATGTAGGAAAAAAAAAAAAATACACTGCATCAGCGAAAACACTACACGGAGATTTGTGTGTTACAGAATATTGAAATCATAAGTTGTGGAGTTGTTCTTATGGAGTGCAGTCTATTGTGTGTAAGACTCTCCGACTGATTAAATAAAAATATTCCTAATAAATTATAGTTGTTGTTTATTTTTTCTAATTATCCGTACTGAATACATTTGGACACACAGGGTTGTAAATACCGTTTTTGTCTACTGAATCAAGTTCAAGTTCCTGATCAAGGCTCTTTTTAAAGAAATATTCAATATCCTCCAAGGTTTTTCCTTTTGTTTCAGGAACAAACACAATGATAAAAACTGCTCCAACTGCAAGAATACAGGCATATAGCCAAAACGCACCATGGTCACCAATGCTTTTTTGGAGCTCTGGAAATGTCCTAACAACGACGAAGATAAGTAAACTATTAACAAAATAGCCAATTGATCCCATGATATCTCTATACCGGACTGGTGATAATTCTGCAAGCATAATAAAGGGAACAGAAGAATATCCAACAGCGTAGGAAGTATAAAAAACTACCAGGGATGCGAAAGGTAGCCAGGAAATATTTTCAACTGAATCTGGTCCGTATGTGTCCTGAAATAAAAAATTAAAATAAAAAATTGGGCGTTTTAAGTAATACTCGAACAACTGTTTATCAAACAGTTCGTGGTAACGAACTGTAGTAAGGAGCGACCCGGCTCAATAGTAACCAAAACTCTAAAAAATGAAATTTTGATACCAATAGCTACATCAAAAGAATCGCATTTTAATGCTGGTTTTAAATATATAAGTTTCATCAAGTTTAGTCTTACCCATCAAAAGTAACGAGCCTGAGAAAATTTGCGTTATTTTAGAAAATAGGGGGAAACACCCCCTAAAAGTCATAGAATCTTAACAAAATCACACCATCAAATTCAGCGTATCAGAGAACCCTACTGTAGAAGTTTCGAGGTCCTATCTACAAAAATGTGGAATTTTACATTTTTTGCCAGAAGGATGCGTGTTTATTTTTTTATTTTTATTTTTTTTCCCAGGGGTGATCGTATCGACCCAGTTGTCCTAGAATGTTGCAAGAGGGCTCATTCTAACGGAAATAAGAAGTTCTAGTGCCCTTTTTAAGTGACCAAAAAAATTGGAGGGCCCCTAGGCCCCCTCCCACGCTAATTATTTTCCCAAAGTCAACGGATCAAAATTCTGAGATAGCAATTTTATTCAGCGTAGTCGAAAAACCTTATAACTATGTCTTTGGGGACGACTTACTCCCCCACTGTCTCCGTGGGAGGGGCAACAAGTTACAAACTTTGACCTGTGCTTACATATAGTAATGGTTATTGGGACGTATACAGGCGTTTTCAGGAGGATTTTTGTGGTTGGGGGGAGGGGTTGAGAAGAGTGGGATATGCTGGGGGAACTTTCCATCGAGAATTTGTCATGGGAGAAGAAAATTTCCATGAAGGGAGAGCAGGATTAACTAGCATTATTAAAAAAAAAATTAAAAAATAAATGTGAAAAAGCTTTTTCAGTTGGAA
This sequence comes from Artemia franciscana, assembly GCF_032884065.1. Taxonomy (NCBI): domain Eukaryota; kingdom Metazoa; phylum Arthropoda; class Branchiopoda; order Anostraca; family Artemiidae; genus Artemia; species Artemia franciscana. The sequence continues at coordinate 8,190,909 of NC_088865.1, forward strand.
GTAAGGAACAGCAATAAAACTTAAAACAAACAGAAATTATTACCCATATGAGGGGCTCACCTCCTTCTAATACCTCGCTCTTTACGCTAAAGTATTTTTAGTAATTTTAACTATTTATTCTACGGCTTTTTACTGTTTTAAAAAGAAGAATTGAGAGAAAGAGTCAAACTTTAGCGTAAAGAACGGGGCGCTGATGAGGAAGCAGCCTCTTTCATATACGAAGTAATTTCTGTCCGTTTTAAGTTTTAATGTCGCTCCTTACTTTCAGTTAAAAAAACTTGTTTTTTTTATTTAATGTTATTAAGAAGTCAAGCCTTTACTAGTAAGAATCTTAAAATTTTTGGTTTACTGCAGAGTTATTTTGTCTGGTTTCCTCAAATTTGAATTTCTCAACAAACAAAAAATTTGAATAGGTTTTTTGGTTTCAGATTCACCTATAGTTCTTTGCAAAATCATTTAAAATAATATTCCTGTTGCTTGTGCATAAAAGCACGGTTATGAATGTAAATAAATCTAGCTTAACTTAAAATCTACTAAAATTTAAAAACACTTTTGAGACATATAGATGGCTTTTGAGGAACGTTGACATCTACTCCTTCTCTCCCAAGTTAAGTCCATGGATGAGCATTGCAAAGAGTATAACTTAGAGGGTAACTTACAAGAAAAGAGACAGGCACTATTGCATACAAATAAAACCATTCACGCCATATAGCGTTTGGTATTTCTTTTACATTTTTTCAAGTTTCGTAATCGCAATTCTTTCAGAAACTGAGATGCAACACTTATTACTACGCTAATTTTACCAATTACACCAGTTAAACGAATTTTTCCTTCTTAAATGCCGAAAAAATTGCCAAATAATGCCTAACGCTAGATGACATTTCCTACTCTTTGGGTCATTGCATAATCACAGAAACTTCCAAAACTTCTAACATTGGAAGATAGATTTATTAACGAAATGATTATTTTAATCATTCGTTAATAAATGATTAATAACGAATATGATTATTTCAAAAATGAAATTATTATTTTAAATGACAGCGTGTAAGTAAGAAAAAACAAAACAATCGATTTGAATAGGGGCTAAAATGTATTATTTTTACATCAGAAGCAATAAACCTTTCTTGGCCAAATAAAATGCCACGGAAAATTTTTTCCCTGTAAATATATATTTTTGTCTGTTTCAAAACCTCTTGAAAATACGTTTCCTAATTGTAGAAAATCATGAATAAGAGGTTATTCGACAAGTTTCAAAAAGAGAAGGAAATCGTGTTAAAATGTATTTATTAAGACTATTTTGAAAAAAATCCAATATCTTCTGTCCATACTTTTTATTTATTATGAAATTCTTTTAATCAAATTTTTCTAATTCTGGACCTAGGTTTTATTTTAACATAAAGCTGCTTACCACTGTTCACATCACCAGGCCACCTAGGGCAAATCCATGTATATATGCCCCCCCCCCCGCACCCCATTACATTCATAGGTTCACTAAAATTCTTGAATTTCTTGTTTCTCTTAAAACCATATTCAGACTTCTCTGCACCCCACTTGAATATGCTTGACAGTATTATTACCTTGGATTCAAATGTCTTAACTATAGTTCTAAGATTTATCTTCTTATTCCTCCAGACTCTTTCAACAAATTATTTATCACTGTAATTCTGGTCGTGGTGACTTGGTCTTCTTAACAATAGATTGGAACTTACTTTCAAACACCGTACTCTCAAAGCCTTGGGAAATTAATCAGTTTCATTAACATCTTTGGCCTGGGATGAAAAGAACAAGTTTTAATAAAAAGAAATTACCCTTAAGTAAAAGTATGTGCCAAGTGCTAACAGAGATATCTTTATGATAAGACCCGAAATGAGCATTAGTGCTTTTCTGCCAAGACTGTCAATGAAGATTGAGACTATCAGCACTGCCACTACCAAACATACTGCAAGTATTATTGTAGCAATCCCCACATCTATTGGACTGTTTCCTTCAAGAATAGTAACCTGGAAAAAAACCTTAAGGTAAATTTTATCATTTGAAAATTGTTTTTTTTGGAAATCTGTGAGCAATAAAGGGAAAAACTTCTTCGTGCATTTTGACATAAAAGTAAGTTTGAAACCTATTTTTCAGTTCTGCTTCCGAGATTTTATAGATATTAAACCTCAAAATTAACCTTTTATACAATTTAACATAGAAAAGCACCATAAGAAATATTGAGCTTAAAGGTTAAAAGAGCTCTTGAGGGGGGTCAGAAGAAAAATGATAACGTCAAATACAGGATAAGTTGAAAGACTAACATTTTACCAAGGTATTCTATTTACATGACCGGTACTGAAAAAAAAAATAAGAGACAAGGAATTATCATAAAATTTATAGTTTAAGATAAAGCATGATCAGTAAATGAAAAGTAAGCATATGATTATAAGTATGTAAATGATAATAACGATGATAAAAACGGGACTTTGATCAAAACCTGAGACGTGATCAGGACTGTTGTTTTGGAAGGGCGATAATTAGTTGCGATCTTTTCGTAGTTGGCTGTATGTACCATTTTATACTAACGCTGGGGAAACTTCTTACAGAGCTGGGGCCCGGTAGATCCCAAAACTGTTGGTTCCATTCTCTATATTCACGGAAATTAGAAAGAGGGCCAATATATATCTTCTGAAATCTAGAGGGGACAATTTTGTTCTTGTTTTCAATTTGTCAATAAAATTACAAAAAAATAGGGTTTTCAAAACCTAGGGTGAGCAATTATATTGTAGGAAATGTTTCCTCAAATTCAGAACTCTGATATTACTTGCTCAGTATTAAAATAGGCTCTATTAACGAATATTACTCTTACAATGTAATTGAGTGATAAAGTAATGGCCACTTCATGCTGTACTGACCCTCAACATTTCTGGAGCTGTTAAGCCTTCCTTAGCTTGACAGGACTTCTTATTTACACATCACCCAGAATCAAACAAGTTAATTACTTATGCGTTCACTAGTATCCATTCGTTCTTTGTAGTTAGTAGGAACCTTCAAATATTTACATTGGTCAATTAGGATAGGACAACTTATCAGAGGTAAAGAAAGAGGTAAACTTTTACGTCTCAAAATTTGAAAGCTTTCAAATTTGAATAAGACTGAATAATTGAAAGACTGCTTTGTGGGGTACTGCAAGTTTGCTTCAGTTTTTACTTGGTATTAAATAAAAAAACAAGTTTTTTTTAACTGAAAGTAAGGAGCGACATTAAAACTTAAAACGCACAGAAATTACTTTGTATATGAAAGAGGCTGCTTCCTCATCAGCGCCCCGTTCTTTACGCTAAAGTTTGACTCTTTCTCTCAATTCTTCTTTTTAAAACAGTAAAAAACTTTAGCGTAAAGAGCGGGGCGTTGATGAGGAAGCAGCCTCTTTCATATACGAAGTAATTTCTGTGCGTTTTAAGTTTTAATGTCACTCCTTACTTTCAGTTAAAAAAACTTGTTTTTTTTATTTAATTTCTGAACGTTTTTGAATCAATGCATGTTTTGATTTTGGCTCTCCGCAGAGGAATTATCAAAACGAAATTTGCATATTTATTTTTTTTGGCTAAATGGCTTTCTCATAATTTTGATCGAATGATTTTGAGAAAAAAAGAGCGGGGGACGAAGCCAAGTTACCCTCCGATTTTTTTGTTAATTAAAAAGGCAAATAGAACTTTTAATTTTTTAAGAATCTTTTTATTGGTAAAAGATTTACGTAACTTATAAATTAGCTTACGTAAAGAACTTTTGTATTCTCATGTTTTTATTACATATATGAGGGGATTCGCCCCATTGTCAGTACCTCACTCTTTACACTAAAGCTAAAATTTTATCCCAATTCATTAAGAATGACCCCTGAATGACAAAAGCCGTAGAATAAATAGTTGAAATTACTAAAAATACTTTAGCGTAAAGAGCGAGGTATTAGAAGGAGGTGAGCCCCTCATATGGGTAATAATTTCTGTTTGTTTTAAGTTTTATTGCTGTTCCTTACTTCCAACTGAAAAAGCTTTTTCACATTTATTTTTTAATTGTTTTTTTTTTTTAAATAATGCTAGTAAATCCTGTAAAATCCTTCATGGAAATTTTCCTCTCCCATGACAAATTCTCGATGGAAAGCTCCCCCAGCATATCCCCCTCTTTTCAACCCCTCCCCCCAACCAAAAAAATCCTCCTGAAAACGCCTGTATACTTCCCAATAACCATTACTATATGTAAGCACAGGTCAAAGTTTGTAACTTGTTGCCCCTCCCACGGAGACTGTGGGGGAGTAAGTCGTCCCCAAAGACATAGTTATAAGGTTTTTCGACTACGCTGAATAAAATGGCTATCTCAGAATTTTGATCCGTTGACTTTGAGAAAATAATTAGCGTGGGAGGGGGCCTAGGGGCCCTCCAATTTTTTTGGTCACTTAAAAAGGGCACTAGAACTTTTTATTTCCGTTAGAATGAGCCCTATTGCAACATTCTAGGACAGCTGGGTCGATACGATCACCCCTGGGAAAAAAAAACACGCATCCGTGATCTGCCTTCTGGCAAAAAATGCAAAATTCCACATTTTTGTAGATAGGAGCTCGAACCTTCTACAGTAGGGTTCTCTGATATGTTGAATCTGATGGTGTGATTTTCGTTAAGATTCTATGACTTTTAGAGGGTGTTTCCCCCTATTTTCTAAAATAACGCAAATTTTCTCAGGCTCGTAACTTTTGATGGGTAAGACTAAACTTGATGAAACTTCTATATTTAAAACCAGCATTAAAATGAGATTCTGTTGTTGAAATTCCATTTTTTAGAGTTTTGGTTACTATTGAGCCCGGTCGCTCCTTACTATAGTTCGTTACCACGAACTGTTTGATAGGAATCATAGGCATTGCAATGGCGATGCTTAAGTAAAGAACGATGTTGGCACAGTGTTGATTTTTAAGACCAGGGCACTTTGTATCTTTAAGAGTCAAAAGTGATGGAGGTCAATTAGCTCCCTCTTATACATGATATGTGTATATTGTTTGTCAAAACGGCGTAATTCAGGAATGACTGAGTATATTAATTTGGAACTCTCGGGAAATGATAAGGGAGATAATCAATTGACCAATAAGGGAATATTTGCACGCTACTACTATTATCTGATTGATAGGTCGCATGAAAACAAAAGGATTGTAAAGAAAGTGGAGAAAGCATTAAAATATGAACTAAGGAGATGTGAAGTGGAGGCGATGGATAAAATTGCTGAGGATCTGGAAGATGCGGCTAGACGGCATAATAGTAAAATATTATACTGACATTTTAATAAATTGAAAGGGAGTAGCCAATCCGGACTAGTCCCAGTTAAAGATAGAAATGGGGCCACAATTAGTGATAAGGAAAAGGTTAAAGAAAGATGGGTGGAACATTTTGAGAATGTGCTAAACCGAGATACAGTTGCAGGAAAAGATATAGATGAAAATGAAAAAGTTTGTGATACCTTGGATGTGAAGGAAGATTTGTTTAGTGAGGAAAAATTAGCGACAATACTAAAAGGATTAAAAAATAATAAAGCCACAGGTGCTGATAGTATGATTAATGAGTTTCTTAAATATGGTGGCTCTGAGGTTAGGAATAAGCTACTGAAGATTATGAACATGATTTTTGAAAAAGGGGAAGTACCCAATGATTTTAGGAAAACCTTCATTAAACCACTGTATAAGAAAGGTGACAAGAGTGAGTGTCGTAATTATCGAGGCATTAGTCTGGTCTCTGTAGGTAGCAAATTACTGAGTAATATGATACTTTTTAGACTGAGACATGCTGTAGACAAAGTTTTAAGGGAAGAGCAATGCGGTTTTAGAAAAGGTAGAGGATGTGTCGACCATGTTTTCACTCTTAGGTTAATAATTGAGAAGTCCCTTCGTTGTCAAACACTTTTGGTCCTCAGTTTTATCGATTATGAGCAAGCTTTCGATTCTGTTGATAGAACAGCGTAAACAAAGGTCTTGTCGTTATATGGTACACCTGAAAAATACATTAAAGTAATTTGCGCTATGTACGAGAATAATACTGCTGCCGTTAAGGTAGGAAATGAGGTTAGCAACTGGTTTTGTATTAGATCAGGAGTTAAGCAGGGTTGTGTTCTATCCCCCTTTATATGGATCATTTTGATGGACTTCGTCTTGAGGAGCACAGGGAAGGCAATTGGAGACCATGGAATCAAATGGGGAGGAAGAACGCTCCTGGACTTAGATTATGCTGATGATTTAAGCATATTAGATGAAAGTGTGAGCAAAATGAATGAATTTTTAGAGGTTTTACGAGTTCAGGGTGCTAAAATAGGCTTGAAAATTAATGTTAAGAAGACTAAGTCACTAAGGCTAGGAATAAGTGAAGATGAACAGGTGACATTAGGTAACGAAAAGATTGATCAGGTTGGGAGCTTCAGCTACCTTGGTAGTATTATTAGTAAAGATGGTGGGAGCAGTGAAGATGTTAAAAGTAGAATAGCTAAGGCCCAGGGTATTTTTTCACAGTTAAAAAAAGTTTGGAAGAATAGAAAGATAAGTCTACAAACCAAGATTAGAATATTGGAAGCTACAGTGATGACAGTGGTCAAATATGGCTCTGAAGCATGGGCACTCCGAAAAGCAGATGAAAATTTACTAGATGTTTTCCAGAGAAATGGCCTACGGATTGTTCTGGGTACCCGGCTGACTGACCGTATTTCAAACAGTAGGCTGTACGAAAAGTGTGGTTCAATCCCGCTTTCTGGGGCTATAATGAAAGAAAGGTTGAGATGGCTAGGCCACGTTCTACGGATGAAGGATGCCAGATTACCGAAGATTGTCCTTTTTGGCCAACCTTCTGGGGCTACACGGAAAGCAGGTCGTCCTTGTCTGGGTTGGGAGGATGTCATAAATAAAGATTTAAAGGAAATGGGAATTTCCTCGGAGGGTGTAAAGAGGGAGGCTTTAAATAGATTAGGTTGGAGGATGAGCGTGCGTAGCTGTGTTGGCCTCAGGCGGCTTGGTGCTGCAGTGAGTTATTATTAGTAGTAGTAGTAGTACTACTATTACACCTACCGCTGCATCTATTGCTACCGCAAGTACTTTTACTACTACCACTACTATTACTAAAATTACTACTTCTGTAACGGATACTACTAGGGCTGAGGATATTGAAATAAACATCTGAGGAAACATTCATGGAAAATTTTGAGCTAAATCAAAGCATATTATGTGCATAGAAATTGATATTAGGGTGTATCTGCAATTTTTAGAACGTATTATCGTATCAACAGGAAACTTCAGGGGTGTCATGAATGGGATATTCAGTTGACCAAAAGGCAAAATAAACCAGCTAGCATAATGATGTTGCTACTACATAATAATAACACGCTATTACTTCTACAAATACTACTACTACTACTACGATACTAGTACAATTAAGGCTAAGCGTATGAAGTTGAAAATTTAATTAAAACACACTATGTGCCAGCAGATTTTCAAAACGACGTATCTCAAGAATGAATTTGGGTATTAAGTTGGAACTTTTAAAGAATTCTTTAAAGGGAAAGATCAATTGACAAAAAGGTAATATATGCATGTTACTACTAACACTACTACCACTGCTACTTTTACTGTAAGTCGCACTGCTACAATGCTGTAAGCCTTGCAACTTATAAGGCTTACAGTATTAAGATGAAAAGAACGTCAAAAGGGGGTCAACGGCGCAAATCAGCAATGTTTTTGGAAGGGCTTAACGTGCCAAGGCAAAATTTCTGGGGCATCATGAAAGGGGTGTTCAACTGATCAAAAGGCAAGATGTATATGCTACTACCGCTATAAATGCTGCTACTACTGTTACTACTAATTTAACACTAACACTGCAGCTACTCCTCCTACAACCACTACAACTACTGTGATGCTACTACTATTAAGGCTAAGTCTGTGAAGGTAAAATTTGAGAGAATATTGATGGCAAATTCGAACTAAAAATAGATACTTAGAATGTCAAAAGAACGTACCTTAAGAATTGATTTGTGTATTAAATTGTAGCATTAGGTGTTGAAAGGAATGTTAAAAAAAACAAAGTTAATATGTGCATACTGATACTAATGCTACTACTGCCACTACAACTATTTCTACTACACAAGCTAAGGGTATTAAGGTAAAGCTTTTAAGAAATATTTAGGCAGATGTTGAACTAAATCAAAACGAACCATGATCATGTAGATTGTCAAAAGGGTGACAAAGCAATATCATAATAACTACTTACATTATTAAGTTATACCTTCCAGGGTTAGTTTTGTCAAAATTTGAAGTAGCCAAAAGAGACTATGTATACTTTTAGTGCTACTTCTACGGTTACTGTAATGACATTAAGGGCAATAAGTTGAAACTCCTAGGGAACGTTTAGGGGGCGTTTCAATTAAACGAAAAAAAACTATACGCATCCCTTTATTAAAAGAGCATTTAAACAGTATCATAGGCAGTGCTGTTCAATCACAGCTAGTAATATCATTGATATTTAAAGAAGACAATGATTTGGGAAATCAAAAGTTCTAGTGCCCTTTTTAAGAGTCAAAATTGATTGGAGGGCAATTAGCTTTCCAAGACAGTTTCTCTGAAAAAGAGTATGTCAATATGAAATGAATAGGAATTAATTTTTAAAAAAAACTTTTTCCACAAAATAAGTTTCTCAACGAAAAGTAAAGAACTCCATTATCCAAAAATGAAAAAAAATCGAATAATTTACCGAGCGTATAACTACAAAAAATCAGCATCAATAAATGAATGAAACCTAAAACGAACAGAAATTACAATAAATAACCGAGTCAAACTCAAAACAAGCAGAAATTAACCTGATTACGGCTCACAACCCCTATGCCTTCTCAAGGCCAGAACATAATTTGCACTTTACTAAAAAAATGTATATGTTTTTACTTTTGCAAATTTAATAAATAAAAAATTACTAATATTTTAAAGAATACATATGAACATATGCATAGTAAACTGACAATGCACATTTATTTGTATTTTTGGGAATTAAAGTCGAGCAGCAACTTACTAATTTGTTACCCTTATTAAAGATATCTGAAAGAAATTCTTATACAGAAATTCTTAATAAGGAAATTCTTAAATATATATGAAATTAGGTATGTTGATCGCTAATTTATGTGTCAAGGAAAATCAATAACATTATTTTGGCAGCATGGGAACACATCCGATGGTCATTGATGGGATAATTAATTATAAAAACTATTTCACGGGAATAATTTAAGTGAATAAAATAAATCCAAGTAAACAGGTAAAAAATATTCGTTTGTGTAATAGCTACCCTAGCTACCCTACTACCCCCCCCCCTCAAGGGCTGGAAATATAAGGCCATAAAATAAAATGTTTGTTTGCTACAAAGTATGTGTAGTTGTACTAACCAAGGAAAAAATTCAGGAAAATATTTCGCCAAACCCCCGACACACAACTGAAAAATAGTTTGAACTGACATCCAAGGTTATTGCAAATATCTTAGAGTACTAGAAATAGCAAGCTGTTATCCCGGCTTTAAAATTAGGAAACTAATACGCTGAATTTAGATCGCAAGAGTAACAGTCCAGGTACAGAAGGTGGAACTTCAATGAGAAACAAAATTAAGAAAATGCTGGCTGCACAAGCCATTTCACCGTGGACATAATCAATTCATATAGATTGTGTGTGCGGAAAGAAACAAAATGGATTTTTAGGTATTGAATCCAATCGTGTCTTCTATAGACCAGAACATAACTTGCACTTTACTGGAAATAAAACACACTTTTAATGTTTTTATCCTTTTGTTTTAAGCTTTAATTAATCATTATTGAGACTTTTAGGAATAAATGTCCATCCACATTTTGTTTCATTAATTCTGGATATAATTTTTTTGCGATGTGAGAAATAAAAACACCTAGATTGAAATAATTATTGATTTCAGTTAAGCACGTATTATGTTCTGGTCTTTGAAAAGCACGGGAAGCGTCAGCCATACTCCTCTTAGATTGGGCTTATTTTGAGTTTGACTTGGATATTTATTGCAATTTGTTTTCGTTGTTCATTTCATTTATTTATTGATGGTGTTTTATGTCAGCATTAAGCCTGAAAAATTTTTTTGGCTGTATTTTTGCTAATCTTTGATTTAATGAAGTTCTTTACTTCTCCTTGAAAATCTTATTTTTTGGAAAATGTTTATTCAAAATAATAGTTAATACAGTGTGTATATGCGACGTTGTGGTTTTATCTATAGATAAATCAACAAGAAAGAAATGAAATTAAGCTACTGATAAATACTAAAGGAAAATAGAAGAGCTATAGAATTTTTGACTTTCAAATTAATTTTAGCAGATGATACCAAGATTTTTAAGCTGATTTCACAACCTATTCACAAAAATTCGTCCTATTTCTATTGAAACCTGTCTTTGAGTGATGGATAATTTAGGGTAATATCTCCGGGAGCTCTGGTGATCATGTCGTTGCCGAAGGCAAATAATATAATCCATAATGAGTCTGTATACACTAACGACCTTGAATTTATTTTGTGTATAGTTTGAGCGATGCCCATATACTGATAGCCATAAACCACATGAAATTATGAAGGATATTTATAAAATGCCTTGACTTCTTAATATATTGACCAGCAATGACTTAAAAACTTCCGCTGAAAAATTTCGTGTAAGAATAGATGCTTTAAAATATAGTTTTTTGCATTTGAAATTTTCTGATATTTATAAATGCTAATTCCTCTGCGATTTCTTTATATTTTGTTTCACTTTAATGCTCATTTTTCATGGTTCAACTTTGAAAAGAAAAATTAATTGGAAAAACAACAGACAAGCAAACTGAAGATTAGCTGACAGGTACATTCTTAGATCATTTTTACTTTCTACTATATTTACTCGTCATAGGCCCATCCTTAGATGAAATTTTGATATCTCTATATATATAAAAATAAGTTGTCTGTGTGTGTGTGTGTCGAGTGACGTCATGTTTGTGTGTCGACTGACGTCATGTTTGTTGATTGACGAAATTACACACAGGGACATCGGGAAACAAATGACGACCGGGACACCGGGACATCTTGTATTTATATAAAAACTAGCTGTTGGGGTGGCGCTTCGCGCCACCCCAACACCTAGTTGGTGGGGCGCTTCGCGCCCCCCCCAAGCCCCCCCGCGCGCGTAAGTCGTTACGCGCCATATTAGTTACGCGCCATTGTAGTTGTGTCCCTGTGTCCCACCTGTGAATATAGATAGATTTATATATGTGTTTCAAACTACGTAGAAATTGCGAATATACAACATTCTTGGCTTTCCCATTGTCTGTCCATATACAAAGCCGTATGTACTAATAATGACGTCATATGCAAACGCTCTTTTTACAAACAAACAAACATGCATACACACAACTCGTTTTTATATAGATAGATAGATAGATAGATACAATACAAATTAACTACGTAAAACTTGTGAATATACAACAGTCTTCGCTGTCCCATTGTCTGTGCGTATAAATAGATTGTCAGGTTTACCGACCCTCAAAGATGCAACATACAATTGTACATTGGTAAAGCAATCTGTATTAAGATTTATACCGCATTTTTCTAGTGATTGCCCTTGAGCTTTGTTGATGGTGGTTGCAAATGCTAATCGAATTGGGAATTGCAATCTTTTAAATTGAAAAAGCAGATCCGTTGGAATCATGGGAATGAGAGGAATAAGAACAGCCTCACCCTCATAAGGCCCTGTCAAGATTGTGGCCTCTATTAGGTTTTCCATTGTTTTTTTTTACGGCAAGTCGCGTGCCATTGCAAAGCTTTGGTGGGTTGATATTTCTTAAAAGTATTATTGGTACGCCTATTTTTAGTTGTAGCACGTGTGGTGGAAACCCTGAAGGATCTATGGAATTTAAAAATTCAGATGGATAATTAACCGCTTCATTTGGTTCCAAAATACAAATTAACTGCGTAAAAACTTGCGAATATACAACATTCTTCGCTGTCCAATTGTCGCTGCATATAAATAGATTGTCAGGGTTTACCGACCCTCGAACATGCAACGTACAATTGTCCATGGGAAAAACAATCAGTATTAAGATCTATACCACATTTTTCTAATGAATGACCTTGAGCTTTGTTAATGTTGATTGCAAATGCTAATCGAATTGGGAATTGCAATCTTTTAAATTGAAAAGGCAGATCCGTTGGAATCATGAGAATGCGAGGAATAAGAACAGCCTCACCCTCAAAAGGCCCTGTCAAGATTGTGGCCTCTATTAGGTTTTCCATTGTTTTTTTTTACGGCAAGTCGAGTGGAAAGCTTGCAGTGGAAAGTCGATTGCAAAGCTTTGGTGGGTTTATATTTCTTAAAAGTATTAAAACAATATTGTTGATTTCGTGGACGTCTATATTTTTGGGTGCGAGAATCGCTCTTTCACTTAGCCATTTATTATTTTTATAATTTTTTAGAATATTCGGAAATACTTTTTTCAATCAATTCATTTTTGGACGTCACTAAATTACAGAAATCAGCAGGTAGTTGTATGCGTCCTGAAATTGAGTCTACTGGGAGCTTTCCGTTTCCCATTGCCAGCAATTGATCTGAAAATGTTTTGACCAGAGTCATCGTTTTGCAATCGGACACGCATATTTGTAGTTAATTTTAATGTTTTTACGTGTGCCCATAAATTAGAATTTTTCAGGCAAGCATTCATTTCGTCTGCAGGAGTTGATTTAGGTATTAAAGGTAATGTTTGCCTGAAATCTCCCGCAAGCAATATTAATGTGCTGCCAAAGGGTTTCGACTTCCCTCGCAAATCTTTCAAGCATTGATCCAGAGCCTCGAGCGATTTTTTGTGTGCCATTGTGCACTCATCCCAAATAATAAGTTTGCATTGCTGCAATACTTTACCCATCCCAGATGATTTGGAAAATATTGCACGTGGGAGTTTCCTGTAGAATGCAAGTTCAGAGGCAATTTCAAAGCGGAATAAGCAGTTCTTCCACCAGGCAGCAATGTTGCGGCTATTCCGGACGACGCAATTGCCAACGCTATATCATTTTTTGATCGAATTGATGCCAGAATCAGTTTTATTACAAACGTTTTACCAGTACCCTCCTGGCGCATCCAAAAAGAAATTTTCTCCAACGTTGTTATCGACACAATGCATTATCGTATCATAAATGTCTTTTTGTTCCGACGTTAACTTGGAAATGTTATTTTGTACATACGACAATAGATCACTCGTACTGTAACTTTGTTCACGATCCAATTCTACACATGTCGAAACAGCAGCGATACGGTTAGGTGAAGGCATTCCCAAATCCTGAAGAGATTTGGTTTGCCATACGTACGCACAAATCTTCTATAACAACTAAAGTGTAGTTATAAATTTCTGATGTAAAATCAAAAGTCATATCTGACGTCTCTAACTGTTTTCGATGGAGTATATCTTCGGACATGACGTCAGTCAACACAGAAACATGACGTCACCTGATCCACAAACAGACACACAGACAGACAACTTCTATATATATAAAAACTAGCTGTTGGGGTGGCGCTTCGCGCCACCCCAACACCTAGTTGGTGGGGGCGCTTCGCGCCCCCCCCAAGCCCCCCCGCGCGCGTAAGTCGTTACGCGCCATAATAGTTACGCGCCATTGTAGTTGTGTCCCTATGTCCCACCTGTGAATATAGATATATATATATATATATATATAGATATATATATTATATATATATATTATATATATATATATATATATATATATATATATATATATATATATATATATATATATATATATATAATATATATATATATATATATATATATATATGGTTTTAAACTACGTAAAACTTGCGAATATACAACATTCTTTGCTGTCCCATTGTCTTTGCATATAAATAGATTGTCAGGTTTACCGACTCTTGAACATGCAACATATAATGGTCCATGGGAAAACAATCTGTATTCAGATCTATACCTCATGATTCTAATGATTGCCCTTGAGCTTTGTTTGATGGTGATTGCTAATCGACCATTCCCTGCCCCGGTGTCCCGGTCGTCATTTATATCCCCCTGTTTCCCCCGGTTGTCCCCGTTGTAGTTGTGTCCCTGTGTCCCGGTCGTCATTTATACTCCCCTGTGTCCCGGTCGTCATTTGTTTCCCGGTGTCCCCGGTCTGTATATACATTCGTTTTTAGTTTTGTTTTTCTCCTTTATTTTTTTCCTTTTTTTTTCTTTTTTAGTTTATTTAGATTTTTAGATTTTTTAGTTTTTTTTATTAGTTTTTAGTTTTTTTTTCTTTTTAGTTTTTTTGTAGTTTTTACCTTCTTTTTAGTTTTGTTAGTTTTTTTTTTTTTACTTATGTCCTGGTCGTCATTTATACTCCCTGTGTCCCGGTGCTTTGTTGATTGCTAATCGAACATTCCTTTTGTCCTGGTCGCTTTCCTCTTTAAGTGTCGTCATTTATTTTTTTCTTTTTAGTTCTTTTAGTTTTTACCTTTTTTAGTTTTTTTTAGTTTTTTAAATGAAAATTTTTTTTAGTTTTTTCTTTTTTTTTCTTTTTAGTTTTTTATTGGTTTTTACCTTTATTTTAGCTTATTTTTCAGTTTTTTCCTTTTTTTTAGTTTTTTTTTTATTTTTATTTTTTTTAGTTTTTTACCTTTTTTTAGTTTTTTTAGTTTTTTAGCTTTTTTTACTTTTTTTATTAGTTTTTAGTTTTTTTTGTAGTTTTTGCCTTTTTTAGTTTTTTCAGTTTTTTTTTTAGTTTTTTTATTGGTTTTTACCTTTATTTTAGCTCATTTTTCAGTTTTTTTCCTTTTTTTTTAGTTTTTTTAGTTTTTAGTTTTTTTAGTTTTTTACCTTTTTTTAGTTTCTTTAGTTTTTTTTAGTTTTTTAGCTTTTTTATCTTTTTTATTAGTTTTTAGTTTTTTTGTAGTTTTTGCCTTTTTTTAGTTTTTTTTAGTTTTTTTAGCTTTTTTATTAGTTTTTAGTTTTTTTTTGTAGTTTTTGCCTTTTTTTTAGTTTTTTAGTTTTTTAGCTTTTTTATTTTTTTTATTAGTTTTTTAGTTTTTTTTGTAGTTAGTTTTTTTAGTTTTTTACCTTTTTTTAGTTTTTTTAGTTTTTTTAGTTTTTTACCTTTTTTTAGTTTTTTTAGTTTTTTTAGTTTTTTACCTTTTTTTAGTTTTTTTAGTTTTTTTAGTTTTTTAGCTTTTTTACTTTTTTTATTAGTTTTTAGTTTTTTTTGTAGTTTTTGCCTTTTTTTAGTTTTTTTCAGTTTTTTTTTAGTTTTTTATTGGTTTTTACCTTTATTTTAGCTTATTTTTCAGTTTTTTCCTTTTTTTTTAGTTTTTTTTAGTTTTTAGTTTTTTTTAGTTTTTTACCTTTTTTTAGTTTTTTTAGTTTTTTTAGTTTTTTTAGCTTTTTTATTTTTTTTATTAGTTTTTAGTTTTTTTTGTAGTTTTTGCCTTTTTTTAGTTTTTTTAGTTTTTTAGCTTTTTTATTAGTTTTTAGTTTTTTTTGTAGTTTTTGCCTTTTTTAGTTTTTTTAGTTTTTTAGCTTTTTTATTTTTTTTATTAGTTTTTAGTTTTTTTGTAGTTATTTTATTTAGTTTTTTACCTTTTTTTAGTTTTTTTAGTTTTTTTAGTTTTTTAGCTTTTTTATTTTTTTTTATTAGTTTTTAGTTTTTTTTGGTAGTTTTTGCCTTTTTTTAGTTTTTTTGTTTTTTAGCTTTATATATATATATATATATATATATATATATTATATATATATATATATATATATATATATATATATATTTATATATATATATATATATATATATATATATATATATATATATATATATATATATATATATATATACTAGCTGTTGGGGTGGCGCTTCGCGCCACCCCAACACCTAGTTGGTGGGGGCGCTTCGCGCCCCCCCCCCAAGCCCCCCCGCGCGCGTAAGTCGTTACGCGCCATATTAGTTACGCGCCATTGTAGTTGTGTCCCTATGTCCCACCTGTGAATATATATATATATATATATATATATATATATATTATATATATATATATATATATATATATATATATATATATATATATATATATATATATATATATTATATATATATATATTATATATATATATATATATATATATATATATATATATATATATATATATTATATATATATATATATATATATATATATATATATATATATATATATATATATATATATATATATATGTTTTTACTACGTAAAACTATGTAGTTTTTGTAGTAAAACAATTATGTTTTTAACTACGTAAAACTTGCGAATATACAACATTCTTTGCTGTCCCATTGTCTGTGCATATAAATAGATTGTCAGGTTTACCGACTCTTGAACATGCAACATATAATGGTCCATGGGAAAACAATCCGTATTCAGATCTATACCTCATGATTCTAATGATTGCCCTTGAGCTTTGTTGATGGTGATTGCTAATCGACCATTCCCTGAGTCGCCATCGTCATTTATATATCCCCCTG
>NC_088865.1:8212985-8288540 GCF_032884065.1 Artemia franciscana
ACTAGATGAATACCTCATTACGATACAATAAGTTAAAGTGACTGTAAGTGATAAGGTTAATAGAATTAAATTTTGTTGACTAAGTGCAAATCTAAATAAAGATTAAAATTTATTTGAATACTTACATTTACGCATTTACGATTGTAACAATGATAAACAAAAATAAAAAGGTTAAATAGGGAATTAACCCACCCCTAAATACCTAAAATTACCATATAAATGATACTTAATTATATAACCTCACACGACAAGCAACTAGAATTAACGACCATTTAAAAAAGGACGGATAGTGAAATATAGTACAATGATAACGTATTTTATGAAATGTAGATGAACGAAATGATATGTTTAAATACGTAGGCTGCCTCTAAGACAAGGCCCCCCCCTCAGACATGTAGGCACAGACCTACATGTCTGAGGAGGGGCCTTGTTAAAGAGTCAAGCCTACGTACATACATATATAATTTAATGTTCATTTATATAACGTTCTGTATAGTACATTCACCGCTCTTTTATTAGAATAACAAAAGAGCCGTGAATGTACGTTATTTATATCATTCATATAATATTAAATTTTATTTAAACCCTCTTAATAGAGTTTCTAAAATAACCTAGAGATATTGATTTATATTTATCCTGGAAGATTTGGTGTTCCAGGATAAATAAAATCATTATCTCATCTAATACAACCCTCTTAAGAGGGTTTAAAATTTAATAGAGTTATAAACTTATTTGTAGTATTTTTTGTCCTAACACTGAGTGTTAGGACTAGGAAAAACTACTGCGGATACGTTTATATCTTATTAAATGTAACTATAATAAAATATTATTTTTTCTATTTTATATCATTATAATGACGTTCTGTATAGATAAAATTACTTCAAATTGTAAATTCAAAAACCCCTAAAATCGCTAAAAATCAGCTTAAAGATTACGTTTAGGGAATTTTATAACCCTGTTTTACACGTTTAATGCTAAGATTCTCGATATTGACCTCAAAAACAGCCTTTTCAAGATCTTACCTTTAATCCTGTAAAAAAGCAAATTGCCCTACCCCAAATTTTTCTTCAAAAAATGTAAAATAAATAATTTTATTCTATTTCAGCAAAGGAGAACGAGAGCAATCTGAACTATTTCCTTCCAGGAGATGACTCAATATAAACCGATCTCTCCCCAACAAATTAGGGGAACGATAATTTCATCTTATTTTTTATTTGAGGGGACATCAAGAATCTGACCGTACCGCTAGTATACGGGTATAAACGCAATCGTTAATTAAAGAGAGAATTGAGTGTTCGATGTAAGTCTGATATTGTCTACTGTTAAAAAAAAGGATGAAGTCATTTTATTTAGATTAACCTGAGAGAAGAACTCCCTCCCTCGTTACGCTTCAGTTAGAAGCGTAACCTCGGGGGGGGGGGGGGGTTCTTCTCTCTCGCAGGTGTTAAAGGGTAAGCTAAATTAAGCTACTGGGCTCATACCCCAATGATAGAGTAATCTCTCTTTAAATGATTAAGTGATTATGTCTATTTTTTTCTTATATTCTCATAGTGTCCTTCCACTCTCGGTTAGATTTGTGGCTTAGAATAGAAATAAATTCTTTAAGCTTTATCCCTATCATAATTGAAGAAAGAAAAGAAAATAGATTAAAATATTTTTTAATTCAGTCAGTAGCCTCAGTCATCTTTTTAGCCAGTATTCTGAATCAATCCTTTTCATTCTTAATTCCTTTTGCCCTACTAATTAAGATTGGTGCGGCCCCGTTCCATATATGACTAGTAAGTATTTCTAAATCTATGTCATGAAAGGTTTTATCCCTTTTAATAACTTTTCAGAAAATTGGGCCTCTTCTTGGACTGGCTATACTGCAATTCACAAATTCTTTTTTTTATTTTTATTAGAGCATTTATTGGTGGATTAGGAGGGATTAACCAATCCAACCTTCGGCTGATTATAGCGTTTTCTCCAATTAGACATTTATCTTGATTAATAGTTAATATAAGTAGATTTTTCTTGATATTAGCTTATTACATGACTTATCTGGCTATTCTATATTTTGTGGTAATTTTATTACAACAAAAGGGCACGTACTCCCTCGCCCAAATGAATAGTAATGCTAGATTAATTTATAAAGCTTCGATTTCATTTAATCTTCTCTCTTTAGCCGGGTTACCCCCATTCTTGGGATTTTTTATTAAGTGGATATCTCTGGAAATAAATATTTTATCTCCTCTTCTTGTATTAGTCCTTGTTGTGTCCTCATGTCTATCAGTCTATTTTTATTTTAAGATTGCTATAAGATCTCTTTTATTCCCCTCAGAGGTAAAGTCTAAGCAAATAGAGATCCTGGGTATTCTATAAATAGGGTTTAATATTTTTCTTCCTCTATTCTTTTTATAAAGCTTTAAGTTAATTAAACTACCAGCTTTCAAAGCTGGAAATAAGAAGTTCTTAAGCTTTAATAATTCACTCTTAATATAGATGGGGGTATTATCTACATAATTACAGTATCAACGTAATCCTTTTTATCAGGCACCTCATCTCTTCTTATTATATATGAAATGTAAATTTCTCTTTAAGAATCAAAATCTTACGTGCACAAAACACTTATATACACATTACCCTACTTACAATAAAATAATTTTTAATTAATTAGGCCCGGGTTAGAAACAACTCAAGATTTGCAATCTTGTATTTTTTTTTTTAAACTACTGAGCCGTAAATTAATCATAGTAAAGGGAATAATCCTTAACTAAATTTACAATTTAGCACCTATAATCGGCCACTTTACTTATGCAACGTTGATTTTATTCTACAAATCACAAGGATATTGGAACTTTACACTTTATTTTTGGGGCTTGAGCAGGTATAGTTGGGACTTCTTTAAGAATGCTCATTCGAGCAGAATTGGGTCAACCAGGTTCCCTGATTGGCGATGAACAGGTATATAATGTTATTGTGACAGCTCATGCATTTGTTATAATTTTTTCATGGTTATACCAATCTTGATTGGGGGATTTGGTAACTGATTAGTACCCATTATACTAGGGGCCCCAGATATAGCCTTTCCCCGGTTAAATAATTTAAGCTTTTGAATGCTTCCACCATCCCTGACTCTTCTCTTGGCCAGATCTATAGTTGAGAGAGGTGCAGGAACTGGATGAACAGTTTATCCCCCTCTATCCTCAGCCATTGCCCATGCCGGACCTTCTGTAAATTTAGCTATTTTCTCGCTTCATTTAGCTGGAGTTTCCTCTATCTTAGGGGCTGTAAATTTTATTACTACTATCATTAATATACGACCTCAGTCAATATCTATTGACCGTATACCTCTCTTCGTTTGGGTAGTGGGAATCACCGCCGTTCTTCTTCTTTTATCACTTCCAGTCCTAGCGGGGGCTATTACCATACTGCTAACTGATCGTAACTTAAATACTTCTTTCTTCGACCCCGCAGGTGGTTAGCACTTGGCACATACTTCTACTTAAGGGTAATTTCTTTTTATTAGAACTTGTCCTTTTCATCTCAAGGAAAAGATGCTAATGAAACTAATTAATTTTCAAAGGCTTTTAGAGTTCAGTTTTTGAGAGGAAGTTTCAAACTATTGTTAAGAAGACCAAGTCAGGTCACCACGACCAGAATTAACAATGATGTTGTTGAAAACAGTCTAGAGGAATATGAAGATAAGTTTTAGAGCTGCAGTTAAGACATTTGAGGCCAAGGGAATAACATTGTCAAGCATACTCGAATGGGGTGCGAAGAAGTCTGAACATGCCTTAAAAGAAGCAAAAAATTCAAGAACTTTAGTGAACCTATAAATGCAATTAAATAAAAAAAACAAGTTTTTTTAAGTGCAAGTAAAGAGCTACGTTAAAACTTAAAAAAAATAGAAGTTATTCCATATATGAATGATGTTGTCCCCTCCTCAACGCCTCACTCTTTAAGCTAAGGTTTTTTTATTGTTTTAAAAATCTGTTTATTGTTTTAAAATCTTTTATTGTTTTAGAAATCTTTTTTATTGATCTGTGGCAAAGAGGCAAATATTAGCGTAAAGAGTGAGGCGTTGAGGAGGGGACAAATAATTTCATATGTGGAAAAATTTATATTCGCTTCAAGTTTTAATGTCGGTCTCGTTAAAAAAAAACTTGTTATTTTTGTTTAATTTCTGAACGTTTTTGAATTAACCCATATTTTGATTTTGGCTCACCGTACATGAATAAATAAAACGAAATTTGCGTAAAAAGTTTTTTTCTGTCAAATATTTTTGATTGGACTATTTTGATACAAAAATAAGTGGGGTAGGAGACCTAGTTGCCCTCCAATTTTTGTTACTTAAAAATGGAACTAGATTTTTTTATTTGTTTGCGAATGTTTTTGTTAGTAATAATTATACTTACCTTACGAATTAACTTACGTAACGAAATTTTATATTTGTGTATTTTTTTTAAGTATATGAGGGGGTTCGCCCCCTCATCAATCCATCGCTCTTTACACTAAAGCTTGAATTTTGTCCCAAATCTTTAAGAATGACTCCTGAATCGCAAAGGCCGTAGAATAAATAGTTGAAATTACTAAAAATACATTAGCGTAAAGAGCAAGATATTGTGGAGGAGATGAATCCCCTTATATGCGTAGTATTATATGTTCATTTTAAGTTTTAATGCTGCTCATTACTTCCAGTTGAAAAAAAGTATCTATTTTCTCATTGTTTTCCTTTTTTAAATAATGCTAAAAAATCCTGGGCTGTTCCTTCCTCAACGCCCCACTCTTTACGCTAAAGTTAAACTCCTTCTCTCAACTCTCCTTTTTAAACAAACAATAAAAAGCATAAGCACAATGAGAGGGGTGTTGGGGAGGGTACAGCCCCTTTCATATACGGAGTAATTTCTGTTCGTTTTAAATTTTAATGTCACTCCTTATTTTTAGTTAAAAAAAAAACTTTTTTTTTTTATATTAAATTTCTGAATATTTTTGAATTAATGCACGTTTTGATTTTGGCTCTCCACACATGAATAATTAAAACAAAATTTGCATGTTAATTTTATTTTTTTGGCTAAATGGTTTTCTCATAGTTTTGATGGGACGATTTTGAGAAAAAAAGGAGCGGGGGATTAGGCCTATTTACCCTCCGATTTTTTGGTAAGACAATTAAAACTTATAATTTTGCGAATGTTTTTATTGGTAAAAATATACATAAGTTATGAATTAACTTTCGTAACTGACTCCAAATTCTTATGTTCTTATTGCATGTATGGGGGGGGGTGTTTCACCCCCTCGTCAATACCTTGCTCTTAACACTAAAGCTAAATTTTGTCCCAATTCCTTAAGAATGACCCTTGAATCACAAAGGCCGTAGAATAAATAGTTGAAATTAATAAAATTACTTTAGTGTAAAGAGTGAGGTATTAGAAAGAGGTGAACCCCTTATATGCGTAATAATTTCTGTTCATTTTAATTTTTGATGTTGCTCCTTAATTTCAGTTGAAAAAAAATTTTCACACTTGTTGTTTCACTGCTCTTTAACAAAAATGCAAAAAAAAAACACGCACCCCCTCATGGAAATTCTCTTCCCCCATAACAAATTCCTCCATGGAAAGCTTCCCCCACATAAACTCTCCCCTATCACCTCCCCTCCCAACCGAAAAATCCACCTGAAAGCGTCTTTGTTTTTCCCAATAACCATCACTATGTGTAAACACTGGTCAAAATTTGTAACTTGCAGCTTCTCCCATGGGGACTGTGGGGGAATAAGTCGTCTCTGGCCCTATTCCTTGGAAAAGGGCAATTCTATCCTATCTGGAATTATTGTTTTATCCTCATATCCTTTCACTGTATTCGGTCAACTCTACTTCACCTAGCCTTTGTCTCATACTTATCTAGTATGAGTGCTCCATCTGTTTTTTGATTGATGGGTATTAAATACATTCATTCATTAATAATACTACTTAGGTAGGTAAAACTATTCACCTGATTAAATTTTTGGTTATCTAAAACCTGCTCTTCACCCTGATTTATTCTTAGTCTAAAAGGCTTCTTAACTTTGATTTTCAACACCCCAAACTCCCAAAAACTAGGACAATTCATTTTAATAATATTCTTATCTAGAAGATTCAAATTACCTGCTAAATCGAAGTCTAGAAGAGTCTTAATCTTCTGTTTTAACCCTATTCTCCAAGAGCTTTTTTCTACTCCTTGGGACAAAGTAAATCAAAACAATCCACTTAAACTGGGATAGGACAAAACCCCACTTAAGCCCTGATTCCACACCAAATCCAACACTAGCCTCATTAAAGTATATTCCATCAAAATCAAGCTAATACCTGCAATTTCCACACTCGCTCTTATTCCCTTTCTTCCACAATAGTTTAATTCATATAATCATAAAATCACTAAAATATTCCCATTTTTTCAAAGTCATACTCACCATCGTCAGTAATTTATATTTAATTTCGCAATCAACATATTTCAAAAGCTCATTTGCCATGCTATAGCATCTGAAACCTTATTATTTTTCGATAGTATTCGTACTGTCTCTAAATTTTCCTCTCAAAATAAATTTTCCTTCACTTCCAAATTGTTAGAACAATTTAATTCTTTGCTGTATCATTTTCTATAGCTTTATCGCAGTTTAAAAGAATCTTAAAACGCTCTAGGCATCTCTTTTTAGCATTTTTATCATTATTATTATTACTAATTGAACTCCGACTTCTGCTTTTAGATGGGACAAAACTAGGACGGCTGCTTCTTCTCAATTTCTTACTATATAGAATATTACTATTAAGCTGTCTAGTTGCAGATTCCTGATCCCAAGCAATTTTATGCAAGGTCTCTATTTCACATCTGCCTATTTCACCCTTTGATTTCTTCTCTATTTTCCTAACTCTTCTTTTATTCTTGTAATATCAATCAGTCAGAAACTTCATGTAAAAATCTTTTATCTTTTCTTTCGTACTTAAACTACTCTTGCTTCTATTCCTAACTGTGTTTCTGAGTTTCCTAACTAAAACATATAAGGAAAATATGAGGTATAAGGAAGAAATAGTGTAGATCCCAAACTATAAAACAGATAAAGTAGCACATAAAAAGGATTTTTCGATTTGTATTGCACAAATATAGCTGATAAAAGACCACAAACGTAAGAAAAAATTATTTCCCTGACAAATAATGGGTCATGTTTATTTGCTTAAGTTGAATTTCACATTATAGTAGAATACCAATGGCGAATAAAAAGTGCAAAATAAACTGTTTTTAATGGTGTAAGTAAAATTTATAAACAGAAAATAAACAGTGTAAACAAACAACAATAAACATTAAAAAAAGATAACAGCGTTGTGCAAATTCCAGAATGTAGTAAAAAAGAAATACACTCGACCAAAGAAAACGTTACAGGGATATTTGTGTGTTACAGAATATTGTATCTTAGGTTGTGGCATTGTTCTTATATAGCGCAGTTTGTTGTGTGCAAGACTCTCCAACTGATGAAAACAAAATCTTCCTACAAAATTATAGTTGTTGTTTATTTTTTCTAATTATCTGTACTAAATACATTTAGACACCCAGGGTTGTCAATGCCTTTGTCTACTGAATCAAGTTAAAGTTCCTGGTCAGGGGTCTTTTTGAAAAAATATTCAATATCCTCCAAGGTTTTTCCTTTTGTTTCAGGAACAAACACAATGATAAAAACTGCTCCAACTGCAAGAATACAGGCATATAGCCAAAACGCACCATAATCACCAATGCCTTTTTGGAGCTCTGGGAATGTCCTAACAACAACAAAGATAAGTAAATTGCTAGAAAAGTAGCCGATTGATCCCATGATATCTCTATACCGGACTGGTGATAATTCTGCAAGCATAATATAGGGAACCGAAGAATATCCCCCAGCATAGGAAGTATAAAAAACTACCAGGGATGCGAAAGGTAGCCAAGAGATATGTTCAACTGATTCTGGTCCGTATGTGTCCTGAAATAAAATATCAAAATAAAAATTTGGTGTTTTAAGTGATACACTTGGACAACTGTTAATGTTATTAAGAAGTCAAGCATTTCAATAGTAAGAACTTTAAAATTCTTTGTTTACTGCAGAGTTATTTTATCGGGTTTTAGGTTCTCAAATTTGAAGTTCTCAACAAACAAAAATTTGAATAGGTTTTTTGGTTTCAAATCGGACTAGAGTACTTTGCAGAATCATTTAAAGCAATATTCCTGCTATTTGTGCACAAAGGCACGGTTTGGACTTTAAATAAATTTAGCTTAACTTGAAATATACTAAAATTTAAAAACACTTTGATGCATATAGATGGGATTTGAGGAACGTTGTCATCTACTCTTTCTCTCCAAAGTTAAGCACATGGATGAGCATTCCAAAGACTGTAGTTAGCTTACAAGAAGAGAAGGAGGCACTAGTATCTACAGATAAAATCATCCAATCCATATAGCGTTTGGCATTTTATGACGTTTTGTCAAGTTTTGTAATCGTGTTTCTTTCAGAAACTGAGATACAACACTTATTACTACGCTAATTTTACCAATTCTACCAGTTAAACTAACTTTTTCTTCTTTTATTGGCAAAAAAACTGTCCAATAGTGCCTAACGCTAGATGATATTGACAATTTTTTTTTATCAAACAGTTCGTGGTAATGAACTGTAGTAAGGAGCGACCCGGCTCAGTAGTAACCAAAATTCTAAAAAAAACGAAATTTTGATACCAACTGTTACATAAAAAAAATTACATGTTGATTCTAATTATAAATATATAGGTTTCATCAAGTTTAGTCTCACCCATCCAAAGTTACGTGCCTGAGAACATTTGCCTTATTTTAGAAAACAGGGAGAAACACCACTTAAAAGTCATTGAATCTCAACGAAAATCATACCATCAGATTCAGCGCATCAGAAAACTCTATAGCAGAAGTTTCAAGCTTCTATATAAAAAAATGTGGAATTTTGTATTGTTTGCCACAAGACAGATCAAGGATACCTCTTTATTTTTTATTATTTTTTCTTTTTTCCCAGGGGTGATCGTATCGATCCAGTGGTCCTGAAATATCGCAGGAGGGCTCACTCTAACGGAACTTAAAAGTTCTATTGCCCTTTTTAAGTGACCAAAATAAAATTGGAGGGCACCTAGACCCCCTCCCACGCTCATTTTTCCCAAAGTCACCAGATCAACATTCTGAGATCGACATTTTATTCAACATAGTCCAAAAACCCAATAACTATGTCTTTTGGGACGACTTATTCCCCCACAGTCCCCATGGGAGAGGCTGCAAGTTACAAATTTTTGACCAGTGTTTACACATAGTGATGGTTATTGGGAAAAACAAAGACACTTTCAGGGGGATTTTTCGGTTGGTAGGGGAGGTGATAGGGGAGAGTCTATGTGGGGGAAGCTTTCCATGGAGGAATTTGTTATGGGGGAAGAGAATTTCCATGAGGGGGTGCATTTTTTTTTGCATTTTTGTTAAATAGCAGTGAAACAACAAGTGTGAAAAAGTTTCTTCAACTGAAAGTAAGGAGCAACATCAAAAATTAAAACGAACAGAAATTATTACGCATATAAGGGGTTCACCTCTTTCTAATACCTCACTCTTTACACTAAAGTAATTTTATTAATGTCAACTATTTATTCTACGGCCTTTGTGATTCAATGGTCATTTTTAAGGAATTGGGACAAAATTTAGCTTTAGTGTTAAGAGCAAGGTATTGACGAGGGGGCGAACTCCCCCCATATACATGCAATAAGAACATAAGAGTTTGCAGTCAGTTACGAAAGTTAATTCATAACTTATGTATATTTTTACCAATAAAAACATTCGCAAAATTATAAGTTTTAATTGTCTTACCAAAAAATCGGAGGGTAAATAGGCCTAATCCCCCGCTCCTTTTTTTCTCAAAATCGTCCCATCAAAACTATGAGAAAGCCATTTAGCCAAAAAAATAAAATTAACATGCAAATTTCGTTTTAATTATTCATGTGTGGAGAGCCAAAATCAAAACGTGCATTAATTCAAAAATATTCAGAAATTTAATATTAAAAAAAAAAGTTTTTTTTAACTAAAAATAAGGAGTGACATTAAAACTTAAAACGAACAGAAATTACTCCGTATATGAAAGGGGCTGTACCCTCCCAAACGCCCCTCTCATTGTGCTAAAGTTTTTTATTGTTTGTTTAAAAAGGAGAGTTGAGAGAAGGAGTTTAACTTTAGCGTAAAGAGTGGGGCGTTGAGGAAGGAACAGCCCAGGATTTTCTAGCATTATTTAAAAAAGGAAAACAATGAGAAAATAGATACTTTTTTCAACTGGAAGTAATAAGCAGCATTAAAACTTAAAATGAACATATAATACTACGCATATAAGGGGATTCGTCTCCTCCACAATATCTTGCTCTTTACGCTAATGTATTTTTAGTAATTTCAACAATTTATTCTACGGCATTTGCGATTCAGGGGTCATTCTTAAAGATTTGGGACAAAATTCAAGCTTTTGTGTAAAGAGCGATGGATTGATGAGGGGGCGAACCCCCTCATATACTTAATAAAAATACACAAATACAAAATTTCGTTACGTAAGTTAATTCGTAAGGTAAGTATAATTATTACTAACAAAAACATTCGCAAACAAATAAAAAAATCTAGTTCCATTTGTAAGAAACAAAAATTGGATGGCAACTAGGCCTCCTGCCCCACTTATTTTTGTATCAAAATAGTCCAATCAAAAATATTTGACAGAAAAAAAAATTAATACGCAAATTTCGTTTTATTTATTCATGTACGGTGAGCCAAAATCAAAATATGGGTTAATTCAAAAACTTTCAGAAATTAAACAAAAATAACAAGTTTTTTTTTAACGAGACCGACATTAAAACTTGAAGCGAATATAAATTTTTCCACATATGAAATTATTTGTCCCCTCCTCAACGCCTCACTCTTTACGCTAATATTTGCCTCTTTGCCACAGATCAATAAAAAAGATTTCTAAAACAATAAAAGATTTTAAAACAATAAACAGATTTTTAAAACAATAAAAAAACCTTAGCTTAAAGAGTGAGGCGTTGAGGAGGGGACAACATCATTCATATATGGAATAACTTCTATTTTTTTTTTA
This sequence comes from Artemia franciscana, assembly GCF_032884065.1. Classification (NCBI taxonomy): domain Eukaryota; kingdom Metazoa; phylum Arthropoda; class Branchiopoda; order Anostraca; family Artemiidae; genus Artemia; species Artemia franciscana. The sequence continues at coordinate 8,224,093 of NC_088865.1, forward strand.
AGTTTTAACGTAGCTCTTTACTTGCACTTAAAAAACTTGTTTTTTTTTATTTAATTGCATTTATAGGTTCACTAAAGTTCTTGAATTTTTCGCTTCTTTTAAGCCATGTTCAGACTTCTTCGCACCCCATTCGAGTATGCTTGACAATGTTATTCCCTTGGCCTCAAATGTCTTAACTGCAGCTCTAAAACTCATCTTCTTATTCCTCTAGACTGTTTTCAACAACATCATTGTTAATTCTGGTCGTGGTGACCTGACTTGGCCTTCTTAACAATAGTTTGAAACTTCCTCTCAAAATCTGAACTCTAAAAGCCTTTGAAAATTAATTAGTTTCATTAGCATCTTTTCCTTGGGATGAAAAGGACAAGTTCTAATAAAAAGAAATTACCCTTAAGTAAAAGTAAGTGCCAAGTGCTAACAGAGATATCTTTATGATAAGACCCGAAGTGAGCATTAGTGCTTTTCTGCCCAGACTGTCAATGAAGATTGAGACTGTCAACACTGCCACTACCAAACATACTGCAAGTATTATTGTAGCAATCCCCACATCTATTGGGCTGTTTCCTTCAAGAATAGTAACCTAAAAAAAAAAAGGTAAATTTTATCATTTTGAAATTGTTCTTTTGGAGATCTGTGAGTAAAAAAGGGAAAAACTTCTGCGTTCATTTTAACATAAAAAGTAAGTTTGAAACCTATATTTCAGTTCTGTTCCTGAGATTTTATAGATGTTAATCTTCGAAATTAAACTCCAATATAATTTAACATAAAAAAAAAACACTATAAATAATATTGAGCTTAGAGGTTAAAAGAGCTGTTGAGGGAGCTCAGAATAAAAATGATAACGTTAAATAGGGGATAAGTTGAAAGACAAATATTTTATCAAGTTATTATAGTTACATGACCGGGACTGAAAACAAAATAAAATACAGGACAACGAATGATCATAAAATTTATAGTCTAATACAAAGCATGATCAGTAAATGAAAAGTAAATATATGACTATAAGTGTGTAAACGATAATAACGATAATAAAAGCAAAACTTTTATCAAAACCTCGGACGTAATCAAGACTGGGTTTTTAGAAGGGGGATCATTAGTTGTGATCTTTTTGTAGTTGACTGTATGTACCTTTTTATACTAAGGCTGGGGAAACTTCTTACGGAGCGGGAGCCTGGTAGATCCCAAAACTAACGGGTCCATTCTCTGCATAAGTTATCTTGCGACTCAGTGGTATCAATTCACTGAAATTAGAAAGAGGACCAATATATATCTTCTGAAATCTAGAGGAAGCAATTTTGAACTTGTTTTCATTTTTCAATAAAATTACCGAAAAATAGGGTTTTCAAATCTTGGGGCAGCAATTATATTGTAGGGCTGTTTCCTCAAATTCAGATGACTGATATTACTTGTTAAACATAAAAATAGGTTCTTGCAACGATTCTTACTCTTACAAAGTAGTTGTGTGACAAAGTAATGGCCATTTCACGCTGTACTAAACCTTAACATTTCTGGAGCAGTTAAGCTTTTCTTAACTTGACAGGACCTCTTATTTACACATCACCTGAAATCAGACGAGTCACTTCCTTATGCGTTTAATAGTATCCATTCGGCTTTTGTAGTTAGTAGGAGCTTTAAATATTTACGTTGGTTAATTAAGATAGGAGAAATTATCAGTAGTAACGAAAGAGGTCAACATTTGCATCTTAAAATTTGGGAGCTTTCCTCGTGGAGACCCCCCTCACGCTTTCAAAACGAAAAACTCCCTCTGAAAACGTTTGTACACTTCCTGATAACCCTAACTATATGTAAACAATGGTCAAAGTTTGTATTTTGCAGAACCCTCCCCAGGGACTGTGGGGATTTAATTCGTCCCAAAAGACATAATTATTTGTTTTCTCGAGTATGTTGAACAAAATAACTATCTCAGATTTTTGTGACTTTGATCCGGTGACTTTGGGAAAAATGAGCGTGGGAGGGGGCCTAGGTGCCCTCCAATTTCTTTGCAACTTAAATAGGGCACTATAACTTTTAATTATAGTGTATAATTATAATTATAATTATACGATAACCCCTGAAAAAAAAATATACGTAGCTAACGAATTAACTTACGTAACAAACTTCTATATTTGTGTGATCTTGTCTATGCTGTGACTAATGTGCTGTGATCGTGATCTGTCTTTTGTCAAAAAATATAAATTTCCACATTTTTGTAGAAAGGAGCTTGAAACTTCTACAGTAGGGTTCTTTGATATGCTGAATCTGATGGTGTGATTTTTCATTAAGATTCCAAGACTTTTAGTAGGGGGCGTTCCCCCCTATTTTATCAAATAAGGTAAATTTTCTCAGGCTCTTAACTTTTGATGGGTAAGATTTAATTTGATGAAACCTATAATTTTAAGTCAGCATTAAAATTCAATTCTTTTGATGTAACAATTGATATCAATGTTCTGTTTTTTTTAGAGTTTCAGTTACTATTGAGCCGGTTTGCTCCTTACTACAGTTCGTTACCACGAACTGTTTGATTCAAGTCTCCCTAAACATTAAACAATTGCCTACAATGGCTATGATTTGCTCATAAAAATAGTCCTCAAAACAGGAAGTGCGTTCTAACCAAGTGTATTTTGCGAAAATATGAAAAATGAACTTTAAATATATAAAAACAATATTTACAATAGTTCTAATTACCTAAATGTTGACTATGAATATTCTCTACCAACGAACTTTAACCTAAGAAACTATGCTTTACTCCAAAGCGACAAATTAATCTGATTTAAATATCAAATTATTAAACGTTAGTGAAGGAAACATAACCAAAGAATGTGTTAATCCAGTAAAATAAATATAGTAAATTAAATTTGAAAATAGAATATATTTTTTAATAGTACCAGTTTCAATATAATATAGCATGCACAAAAATCATCTAAAACGATGAAAAAGTTTTAATTAAATTATTTAAAATATCAAAATTTCATCCAAGGAGTGGTCTATCATGACGAGTAAATATGGTAGAAATTAAAAATGAATTAAGAATGTACTTGTCTGCTAATCTTCAGTTTGCTTGTCTGCTGTTTTTCCAATTATTTTCTTTTCTCAAAGTTGAACCATGAACAATGAGCATTAAACTTACTCGCTTAGGTCCCCCCACGCCTGAAGGCACATAAGGCAGCAAAAGTGGTGTACAACGACGACCTGTCCTGAGCCATCGACCAAAGCTCCTCAATCGAAGACCTCGCCAACTTCGCCTCCTTCTCTAACATCCTGCCAATGGTTATTTTGGTTCTCCCTAACTTACGGAAGCCAGGGGGTGTCCAACACCATATGTCATGTGGCAGCCTTCCATCACCCATTCGCACCATGTGCCACAAATAAATCCATCGTCGCTTTCTAATGACATCAAGGATGGGGGTATGATTTGTCATGCTGTAAGTCTCATCATTTCTTATTCTCTCCGCCCAATGTATATTCAAAATCGATCTTAGGCAGTTATTATCGAATGCCTGTAGTCGATTTTCTAGTTACGCAGTAATGCTCCAAGCTTCACAGCCATATGTAAGGAAGAAGAGGACTTATTATTATAAATTCTGAGCTTTAGCTTCTTGGAATATTTGTAATTTTTACAAACATTTCTAAGACAATTGAAAACTAAGCCAGCCAATGCTATTCGGCACAAAATTTCTCTTTTAGGATTGGTATCTTGGGTAAGAGTGCTGCCGAGATATTTGAACTCTCTCACTACTTCAATTTCCTCATTGTTGACCAAGAGTTCTTCAGCGAAGTCAGGAATGACTGCATTTGACATTGATTTAGTCTTGTTAGCGTTTATGGAGTGTCCAACAGCATTTGCCATACGCCCAAGATCATTTATATTGTGTTGTATAGCTTCTGATTCGGGAGCGAGGAGTGCAATGAGCATTAAAGTGAAACAAAATATAAAGAAATTGCGGTGGATTTAGTGTATATTCAATTAAAAAAAGTTTTTTTAACTGAAAGTAAGGAGCGACATTAAAACTTAAAACGAACAGAAATTACTCCGTATGTGAAAGGGGCTTTTCCTCCTCAACATTCCGCTCTTTACGCTGAAGTTTGATCTTTCTCTTAACTCTACAATTTAAAACAGTAAAAAACTTTAGCGTAAAGAGCGATATTAATGGAGAATTAAATAAATATATTAAATAAATAAATAAATAAAATAAATATATTAATAGAGAAATTAAATTTATTTTACCATTTTTAAGGAGATGTATGTGTCATATTAGAGTAAAATAGGCATAATCGTAAGGTTTACTTTCTTCTTACATGTAGTTAATTAGAAAATGCTTTTTCCACAAAAAGAAGTTTTCACAAACACAAAAAAACACATTAAACTGAAGATTAGCGGAAATAAATGAAATGCTTATTAAGTTAGTATTATACTGCCATAAATGACCATCAATTAATAAATGAAACCAAAAACAAATAGAAACTTAAATAAAAAAACCGGAAAAATCAAAACGAGCAGAAAATAAGCGGAATTCTGCCTTCTAAATAACAGAACATAAGTTGTATATTGAAAACAAACCTAATTTCAAGCTTTGTCTTTTTTAATTCTGACAATATAAAAATAAGAAAAACAATTAATAACCAAGATTACTGAACAAAACAATTGAATGGGGATGGTCATTTTAGTATGCAAACTAATATTCATTTATGGAAGTCTTAATAGTTTTGGCGTATTCAAGTTGAAAAATGCGAAAATATTTAAAATATTTTTCTTTTCAGCAAAGCGCAAATTTACTGAAAAGAAACCCGTTTAAATTTTTTTTTCTTTTTTTAACTTTAAAAATCCTAAATTATTAAGACCTTCGGGAATGAATATATATTAAACTATGAATCCGAATTTATTTGTTTTATTTAGTTATCTTGGATATGAAGGTGAAGATTGGGGCAGTCAAAATCCATGCCGTAATTTTTTTTCAATTCTTCTAAGTAGTGTGAATTTTTTTTAACTGTATTTTCATATGAAAAACAGGCATAAATTTTATTTAGAAAATTGTTACCCTAGTGTATACTTCACTACAACATCACATTGCCTAATATTCGTTAAATAGCAATAAGATTCGTAAGTTACCGAGTTGTAGACCACTGCTCCGTATCCAGAAAACATTTGAAGAAACACCAAAGGCACCAAAAGCAATACTGGATGGAAAAAAAGTGGCACAAATATTTCTCGAATATGAAATTTGGGTTTCGCAGCTTCTCTGTCACAATTCTCTTTTATTCTGAACAGCTCTTCTGATATATCAGTATCCCTGTCAATAAGAAAATATAATGAGAATTTTATAGAGATATTTCTAGAGAAAGAAACACCTGTAGAGAGAAAAGATGGTGCGCAAAGACAGTTTCCAGTCTTGTTGCTGGCCTAACTTAAAAATGCATGTGACAATTCATAAAATTCAGTCAAAATAAAAGTGTTGAATTTGGAACTTCAACATTAGCTTTACCAGACTTATTTTTGTACCTAGGACACTGATCTTTACTTCTCTTCAAGCTTAGTAGGGATCAAACAACCCCTTTGGTAGATGTATAAACAACAAGATTGTTACTAATTTTACCTGTTCTTTTTTTTCGCTCTACTTCTGTTCTTTTTCATACTCTTTCAAAACAAAAGAAAGCTTGTCGATTTTTTGTCTAATTGATTAGACTCAAATTTATATGTGTTGTTTATGGTATCTATGAAGAAAATTTTAATTTCTATAGGTGTCATTAACCGAATACTTTTGGGGAGGGATAGACTAGTAAATTTACCAAAAAGCTAGCTATTTATTTACTATTTAGTCTTTAATTATTTGTGATCATAGATTTGCTGATACAAAGCGTCAGATAAAGGAATTTTCGCGATGATTACCATATTTGACTAATTTTTTGAATTTTGCTTATGCTATTTAAACGTCATAAAACTCGTTCAGGATAATGAGGCCTCTTCACTCTGATGTTACACATATCTTCTTTTTTTTCAAGACAAACGTGATGAGAGGGTAACTCCGCCCACACGTGTCGGCTTGGGTTGTTTCTTTCACTTAATTATTATGCTGATAAAAGTAACAGCATATACAACACTTGGATTGAAATATTTAAGAAATTAAACAAAGTAATGAATGTATTTTGGCCAACTTTGATATATTTTGTTAGGTTCAACCATGGTATCAACTGCACTTTTATTCCTATGATGACTTGAGAAAAAGCGAATGTAATCGATGTTCTTTATCACCTTTGTTTTTCGGCCAACTTTGCTTTTCAGCCCTCTGTATCTGCATTAGTGCATATTCTCCTCCACCACAACACTTTATTAAAAGCCTCAATATCAACTCTTCTTAGGAAGGTCCCAACTACTTTAAACCTCTTCTGATCACTTCTTTCTACCTTGATTGAAGACATTCACATTTTTTGCTCGAAAATCTTTATTATCATAAATTTCAAAATACGGATTAATTTTTTATCATCTGATTTCGGCAATTATATAAACACTCCTCCTCCTCCATTGCCCCATTCTTATACTCATAGTTTGATGAAAAACGAATTTAATGGAAAGTTCTTTTAACCATAAGCTTAATTTTTGTTCCTTTTCGTTTTTCTTTTTTGTTTTTTAATGTTCGTCCAAGGACCAAGAAATTTAGCAGCAGAAAAAAACATTTTAGAAGAACACAGTGCTAGAAAAAGAAAGCTAAATTTGTTAATTGCTTATTCCAAATTACCATTAATTTTATTATAATTAATCTTTTTAACTCCTCAAGATTGAGCCTAAACGTAAGGAGCTAAAAAAAATAGTTATTTTTTATCTTATCAAAAGTATCACTACTTTTTATCATAGATTCTAGATAAGCGTACTCACTCATGTACTTTTTCATACTTCATGCTCTTTTGTGGTAATATTTTAGTTTCTAGAGCACACAAAAGTACAGAAAAAAAAATTCAAAACCTACTGTCCACGGAGCCTTTTAAGGGCTTTTTGGGCATCATCCATCCTCCCTTTCTTCAAAAGCCAAACTGGAGATTCAGGTTGAAACCACATTGACAAATATGCAATTGGAAATGCAAGCTCACAAAGTGTCAAAACCCTCCAGTCCACAAATGCCCCAATGACGTAGCAGACAAGGATTCCAAGTGCAAGAGCGACAGAAGGAAGGCTTGAAACAGCTCCTCGCAGTTCTGGCGTAGCGATTTCACTGGTCTAAAATAAGATAACGTCTTTTCTAGTATTTGTGTTTCTTTTTTATTATGATTATTTTTCCTTTTTTTGTAGCGTAACACGACTATTATTCTTAGTTAAAAATGATTGTATACTAATTTTACACTAATTTTTATCAGTAGTTTGATAAGAAAAATATTAATAATAGTAATGGGATCGAGTAAGAAGAAAATCAGACGGGTTATACAAGAAATTTTGCAAACTGAGTAAAATATAAGGGACATGTTCTGGCCAAATTATTACTTTATTCCCATACCCGTCGTCATGACTCTTTTACTCAATTTAATTTATTTGTCATTAAGAAGATACAACAAATGTTAATATGGTTTCTATTTATCCGTTGCTTCAAGTAATTCATAGAACAACACTAAAAGTAAAAATCGCTGTAATAATAGTTGAAATAAATAATAATTTCTTCCAAATTAAAATTTCCATTGAAGTGTTTATTCACACATTGAAAAATGCTGAGTTTGATTGCCAACTAAAACCTTGAGATGGATTTTCCAACACTTTATTCAAAATTGTTTTATAAATTTTTTATTTTAAAGGAAAATAAGCATGAAAATTATAATCAAGGGCCTTAAAATATATTAAAAGTTTCAAGACTTCAATCGTATGATCTATTCTAGTATTTATTATAAGCATACTTTTTGTAAAACTAAAGCATCATCCTTAAATGTATAAATTTCAATTTATATTTTTCAAAACTGATTGAAAAATTTTACATTAAAAAAAAAATCGGTATGAAAATTGTGATCAAGGGCTATATAATATACATCGTACTTAAATTTTTACAACTTATGTTACTATTTATTATAATTGTACATTTTCAGAAAGTGTTGGAAATTGCCAATACTATAAATATTAAAGAATGAAACTTCATTCTTTAGAATTTATATTTTGCTATATTTTTTTAATTGATGAAAAATTTCATTTTCCTAATAAAAGTTTGGAAATTGCCATCGAAGGCCTTAAATTATTCATAAGAATCTTAAGACTCAAAGTTTATTGTTTATATAAGTATTTACTATGATATATATATTTTCTGAAAACTGAGACATCTTACTTTATTGTTTTTATATATCAAAATTATATTACCTCTTTTAAATTTAAGCTATACCTAATTAAAACGATTTACTATTGCATAGACTATGCTGGATTCCCCTTTAAAATCTTCATACAAAGATGGGTTGAAACCAGGCTTGAATTAGTTTTAAAAGATTGCGTTCATTTAGGCGACTGGAAGTATGTTTAAGACAGTGTTACAGACGTTAGAAAATTCTAGTCAAAAGTTCAATTACATATTAAAAAGTCTTAAAATTTCGTCGTTTATTTGGGTCTTCATAATGAGATGCTAAATGTCCTCTGCAAACCAAGATATTAATGCTTAAATCAGGATATGAGATGTATTTGAATATGACGAATTCAAATACACACACAAACACACACACACACACACACATATATATATATATATATATATATATATATATATATATATATATATATATATATATATATATATATATATATATATATATATATATATATATATATATATATATATATACATATATATATATATACATATGTAAGAATATGTGTTGTGATATATTATATTATTTTGAGTTTCCCCACCTTAAAGGGCCTATTTCACATACAAGCCTTTTTGCATGGAATCTATTTATTTTGTTTGAAAAAATTAAAAACCCATGAATTAAAATTAAAATTGAAACATTGAAAAAATTAAAAATTCAATTCAAAATAAAAGAGGATGAGTTTCAATTGAATAAGTAAAATTGAAAAAAAAAATTGGACTGAAAAAAAAACTTTAGATTGGGTGGAACTACTGGTTACATTCTTTTTTTATTTGTAACAAAGCTTGGTTTGAAAACTTTCCCACAAGTTAGATTTTTCAAAATTTAGAATTTTTAAATGACATTCCAATTCATGCAAAGGCAATAAACTACACATTTACTGGTTAAAGAAGCAAAATTTTACTATTAAGATGAAAGCAATGGTGAATTCAAAAATATTATGATAATAGTTCTGCTCCCACTTTTGTTATATTAAAACTAAAAATCCAACTATTATGTTTTAAAACCAATTAATCAAAACTATTGGTATTAAAACTCTGATTTTACTTTAGAACTAGGGAAAATTTTATAAACTTATGCATTAATAAAATAAAAGGTAAAAATACCAAAAACTGGAACAGAACTAACTTAATAAAATCCATTCGCAGAAATTGCACTCATAATAATATTCTAAGTGCATTCTCAAATTCGTAGTTAAAATTTGTATTAGACCCATTTAAGCATTAAAAAAACTTTCAGGAGGCAAAAAATCTATTGCTCAGTATTAAAAAATTCGAAGGAGATTTATGGAACTTACATAAATTTGAGATGCCATTGTAGTTGAAATGTCAACCATACCAGTGAGAATTCTACCAATAAATATTTGAGTTGGGCTAGTTGTTAGAACTGTTAAAAGGTGAGTCAAAATGTAAAATGGAGAAATGAGAAGCATAGTTCCTCGTCGTCCAACATAATTCGTTGAAATAAAAGCCGAAATTGCGCCAATTGTTGACCCAATGGGTATGCCACTAACTGAAAACAATTAAAAATAAGTAATTAAGACTAATCATCTTGAACCAAATAATCATAACTTAGCTGCAATAAGCTTCGTTTGATTGTGTAATTTTAACATGTTTAAAAGAAAATAAATTTTTCCCGAAATGTGTTTTTCCCGAAAAATCTATCAAAACTATGATAGAGTCACATTTAAAGGAGAAATAAGCTTCAATATTTGTATGAAATTGATGAAAAATTCTACATTCTTAAAAAAAAGTTTAGAAATTGTCATCAGAAGCTTTACAATATATTTTAATTTAATATTTGAACAAAAATTAATTAATAACAAATAAAAATATACTGAACAATTACTTGTCATACTGAGCATAAATTCAATATTGGAATTAGACTTCAGAAAAATACTGACTTCTTGACAATCAGGCTTATCAATATAATATTTTTCACATGAACCGGCTAAATAATTCAATAGTTTATTTATTTTGTTAATTAAGAAAATTGATGGCTGAAAATATTGCCAACTAGGACTCTCAAAAATTGGTACTGGTTGAATTTTGTTGAAGTACTGATTCTGGGAATATTATGATTTTGATTAGTTTTAAAGATCGTGTATTATTGTAAGTCTTGTTTTATTTATATGGAATTTTTGCTGAGGATGGGTCTTAGATATAGAGCTAAAAGGTTCATTTTTTGCATCTCTGTGACTCATATTACATCTATTTATACCTAAAAACCTTGATTTTCTAAGATATTTTTCTGGCTGTTTCAAAATTCCCCCTTTTAGGGCAGTATTTCATTTTTGCAGCGTTGCCACATTGAACCATGAAAAAAAATAAACAGGGATTCGTGATTTTATCTCTAAAAAAAAAAGAACCACAATTCCACGATGGGTCTGAGTAAATTTTACTGTCTAAGAAATTCCCAATTGCTTTACCCATTGTTTGTTTCTACGACGGAAAGCCAGCATGGTCTTCATCGTTTCTTAGAGTTAAATTAATCCTACTTTAACCCAGTAATTTTCAACTCTTGAAATGGACACTAGAACTTTCCATTTCCAATAGAAAGAGCCCACTCCGAAGTTTATACCGCTACCCAATACAAAGTGGCAGGTGAAAGAAAGAATACACGGAAGCCATATCATCCATTACTAGGTGCTACAAAATGGAAGAACAAGATAAGATTGTATATTATCCTTATTAAAAATATCATGTTTGTTATTTATGTTAACGTAATTATATTGGTGTTTTCTACTCAACCTTTTTTTATATCTTAAAAAAGAAATATTCACTTCATTCATTCAGTCCTGTTATAATTTTTGTTTTATTTTTCTTTGCTGTTGCTTAGCACCATGCCCTCAGAAGCTTAGCTTTTCTTGTGTTGCTAATTACTCTTCTGTATTTTGATCTAAAATAGATGATTGCAGACCTAATAACACTATTTTCCATACTTGGAAACACTTTTTAAATCCTTAGAAAAAAAGACTCTTGTATGTGAGATTTTTTCGCACAGAATTTTTTTCTCACTTTGTGAGAATCAAAGTGAGAATTTCTTCTCACTTTGTTGTAAAACTATGAAAATAGCATATATTTTATTTAGTTTTCAGCACGAAGATATTTTGTCACACATTTGTTTTTGTCACACATATTTGTCACACATATTTGTAACACATTATTTGTCACACATATTTGTCACACATTTATTTGTCACACAGACATAGTTGAAGCCGCCTTACCTATCCAATCTAGGTCAGTAACTGTTGCGTTTAGGCTTAAATCGTCCCTGATACTAGGGCCTGCTGGAGATCCCCAACCGTCGTCAAATCCCAGGGCAAAAGAGCCAATTGAAGCACAAGAAGCGACAAAAAAACTGAAATTATAATAAGATTGGTTAATATGGATGGAATAATACTAACTTTTTCAGCGACTGTGCGTGACAGTCAGAAGTGGCAGTTTTCTGGCGAAATTACTGAGCCAAAAACCTCTGATTTTGTCAGGGGATTTGAATATCAGTGGCTTACTGGAGAATTGCAAAAAAAATATTGATGAATCTGAACGGTCAAAGAGAAAACGCGGTATTTGACAGAAAAATTGCAAAAACAAAATTCCAAAAATATTTTTGGAATTAGTAGTGATTGTACTTATCCCTGTGTATATAAATTTGGGGATGGTCTGAAATGTTTTGATTTTCTTTGTTTTTGTTAGAGAATCGAACGGCCCTTTTGGAGGGTGATTTGGCTAGGCATAACATTTGTGACTTTCGCTTTATTGTATAATTGTTTATTTAAAAAAAGGGATTTGAAACATTCTAGTTTTAATCGTAGGCTATTCACAAGAAGAGTGAGTTATCAATCGTAGACTATTTGGGTAGTTGACATATTGAGGAAGTAAGGTTGTGTTACATCAAATCATTCTAAAACCCAAAAACAAATAACCAAAGAATATTATCCTTTTATGGTAGATTTCTTTTCGATTTTCTTAGAATTTTTAAATTTTGAGTGCATTCCGACAGTTCAACCTTATAACTGTTCCCAGGTGCGAAACGCTCAACTTGAACTACTATAACTACCCTCAAATTCACAATTTGATTTTCATTGACGATCAGATAGTAACAAATAAAGTTTCAATGAAAAAAACACTTTAAAAGTTGTATTGCAATTTTATAATCTGCTCGTTAGAAACAAATTATACTATTGAAACCATAGTTTTTTTTGAAATGTTGCTTGACTCCTGCGAAACTAACAATATTAATATCTTATTGTTTAAAACAAACATGATTTTAAAGACAATTAATTATAGACAATAAAAATTTCATAAATGGTCAAAAATTAATGGTTTGTTTGCTCGGCTTACGGCTGTCTGTTCTTTGCTAAGGCTGGTTAGAAACGATGTTTGATTTGCAGTATTTGGACAGGCTGATTGGACTGCCGTTGCTTATGTGAAAAGTTTTTCACATAGAATTGTAATTTTTACAGTATATCATGTATAAGTTTAACCAAACACATTTCCTGCCGTAAACATTTCTAGAACCTATAAAAAGATGCTTCAATAACATTAATGTTATGTTTGAACTAACGTGTTTGTATATATTCTATTTGTTCTTTTAATGTTGTGTGTTATTCTTTTTCAGAGCCTATAATTACCATTTTCCGATTTTTCAAATAATCGTCTTTTCGCAAATAATTACGGCCTTCATAGAAAAAACACACCCCTTGGAAGGAAAAAATTGGGTTCAAAGCGCAACGTTTAAATAGTCATTAAGACTGTATCGATTTGCAAAATCTGTGAAACTGCTGGATGTCTTTTATTAAAAATAATAGATACCTGATTCTCCAAAATTAACGTCAAGATTTGTCTGTTAACCAAGAGTCTTGCTATATGTTTGGGAAGAATGGGCTAAATGAGACCAACTATCGAGAATCTGGCCTTTTCCCCCCACATTTATTTGTCTCTTTGATTCCATCTGTTGTGCTTTATTAGCTGAACATCTTGAAGTTCTTTGGATTTTTACTTCTGCTAAAGCTAAACTCAGCGTTTTGATCAAACAGTTTGGGGTAATGAACTGTAGTAAGGAGCGACCTGGCTCAATAGTAACCGAAACTCTAAACAAGAGAATTTTAATACCAATAGTTACGTCCGAAGAATTGGATTTTTATGCTGATTTTTAATATATATATAAGTTTCATCATATCTTGTCTTACCAATCGAAAGTTACTAGCCTGAGAAAATTTGCCTTATTTTGGAAAATAGGGTGAAACATCCTCTAAAATTCATAGAATCTTAACGAAAATCACACCATCGTGTTCAGCGTATCAGAGAACCCCAAAGCAGAGGTTTCAAGATCTTATCTATAAAGATGTGGAATTTTGTTTTTTTCCCAGGGGTGATCGTATCGACCCAGTGGTCCTAGAATATCACGAGAGGACTCATTCTAACAAAAATTTAAAGTTCTAGTGCCCTTTTTAAGTTACCAAAAGAATTGGAGGGCATCTAGGTTCCCTCCCACGCTTATTTTTTTCCAAAGTCAACGGATCAAAATCTTGAGATATCAATTTTGTTCAGCATAGTCGAAAAACCTAATAACTATGTCTTTGGGGACGACTTACTCCCTCACAGCTCCTGGGGGATGGGCTGCAAGTTACAAACTTTGACCAGTGTTTACATATAGTAATGGTTATTCGGAAGCGTACAGACGTTTTCAGGGGGATTTTTTTTAGTTGGGGGGGGTTTAGGGGAAGGAGCTATGTTGGAGGATCTGTACATGGAGAAATTTGTCATCGGGGAGAGAATTTCCATGAAGAGGGCATAGGATTTTCTTGAATTATTTAAAACAAACAATGAAAAAATAAATATGAAAAAGTTTTTTCAACTGAAAGTAAGGAGTAGGATTAAAGCTTAAAACAAACAGAAGTTATTACGTATATGAGGGGTTCATCTCCTCCTTAATACCTCGCTCTTTGCACTAAAGTATTTTTAGTAATTTCAACTATTTATTCTACGGCCTTTAAAACGAAAATTGAAACTACGGCCTTAGAGAATTGGGAGTAAATTTAAGCTTTAGTTTAAAGAGTGGGGTACTAACGAGGGAAAAAACCTCCTCATATATGTAATAAAACTATGTGAATATAGAAGTTCGTTACGTAAGTTAAGTCATAAGTTTCGTATTTTTTACCAATAAAAACATTCGTAAAAAATTAAAAGTTCTAGTTGCCTTTTTAAGTAACCAAAAAATTGGAGGGCAACTAGACCTCCGCCACCCTTTTTTTCTCAAAATCGTCCGATTAAAAATAAGAGAAAGCCATTTAACCAAAAAATGATTATTATGCAAATTTCGTTTTAATTATCCATGTACAGAGAGCCAAAATGAAACCATACATTAATTCAAAACATCCAGAAATTGAATTTCTGACGCGACATTAAGTGGCATTAAAACTTAAAACACACAGAAATTACTCCACCTATGACAGGGGCTTTCCCTCCTCAACACCCCGCTCTTTACGCTAAAGTTTCTTACTGTTTTAAAAAGTAGAGTTGAGAGAATGAGTAAAACTTGAGCGTAAAGAGCGGGGCGTTACAGAGGGAACAGCCCCTTTCATATACGGAGTAATTTCTGTTCGTTTTAAGTTTTAATGTTGCTCCTTACTTTCAGTTAAAAAAAACTTGTTTTTTTCTTCATTTAATAACTGGGTAGGGTCTCTTTAAATCTAAAGCCGAGGTATTATCGCCTTCTAATTTCCGTGAAATTTAAAGGTATATAGAAACGGGAGTGTCGATTGCTAATCTCTGTGCTTCAGAAATCCAGGAACATGACAGAGATAAAATGATAGTGCCTCCATGCAAATAGGGTACCAGCAAAAATAACAGTTGCTAAAATCGTTATACTAGGAAAATAAATATAAATTGTAAATATAGAAGGAAACGGAAGACAATTATTCCTTGATTCCGTCTACCATCAAGAGCCAAAATGTAAAGTCACAAGATATTAAGCATCTAAAAAGTATTAATGGCAGTCTTACGTGTTCACTGTCACGCTATCTATTCCATTTGTTGGTTTTCACAAGGTAATGCCAGTAGGAAGTGGCTATTCTGATTTTAGACACCTCTACGTACAAAAATTAGCAAGCTATTGCCCGAGTTTAGATCCAAAGGAGTACTTCACTACCTTGTGTAGAGAGGGCCAAATTTTAGTGAGAATCTCACAATTCTTCCTGCTTTCTGTTTCAATTTCCCGATTTACGTCTATAGAGTGTACTTATGGCGATATCTGTCTGAATAAAATAAGTCTGCAATTCATCGTAAGATTCTTGGAGCGAGTAGACATGCCTGTATAGGAATTTATTTGGGAAGGAACCTTATATTTATAGGCAAGAGGGGTGAGTTCATTAAAATCTTGAAGCACTAGGAGTATCATCAAAATATGAACATTTAAATGGGATAGTAGGCTAGGGATGAATAACACCCCTTTTCAAGCCTTGCTGTCGCACCAATCTGTAGGCAGGGGTTACCTTCCTTAGATTTTGAACATATCTTATTATTTCCGGTTAATTTCTTTTTTTCATATTTTAGTTATGTATTATATCGGACCAGTGAGACAAGCTTATTGGTGCCACATACTGACAATCCTTGTCATTCGTTAATAGCTACTAATAGCTTAGTAGCTATTAAATGGTGCTGTTACTTTTAATGAGTTTTTTCTGAGTTGTTCCGTCTGTCCCATTCTTCTTCAAGCGGTGAAATCGCCACTATCCCTTGTTCTAGGTATGTTTGCTCAAGTTTGTTCTCTCTTGCCAAATAGCCTCACTAAAATAAAAAGAGGAATGTTTATATCCCCATCCCCCTCTTCACTCGTCGCCACATATACATCAGTTGGTATTCATGATGCTAGAGAAATATAGAAATCACTGGAGAAATAAAGATTATCAAAAAAGTTACCGATCCCAAGCCAGGTATCGGTGGTAAGTATGCCCGCACAATAACAGTACATTGAGATAGTGGAAGATTACTTAGTTTTGCTTAAACTACCATATTAACATGATCCTGTATGCTTTTGGGGATGCTTAGGCAAGGTTCCATTGACCTCACGGATTAACATCGGTTCTGTCCTCTAACACTCTCTATCTTGCTGTCTAGATGAAAAGTTCTTAACATCCAATACAGTTTACAAAAACAATGTTCTCTCCGAATCACAGCAGAACAAAAACTGCCTTCAATGCTCTCCCGGACTATTGATTTGCAGTGAGGAGGATTGGCATCCGAAAATAGTAAACTAATTGTGTCTAGTTAGATGTTCATCCTAGTCGCATCAAACTTCAACACCTACTAAAGACTTACAATTATGAAGGAGGATAAAGCAAACAAGAAAGTCATTGATCTGTAAACCTCCCCTTGAATAATAATACAAATATCTAATTAAAAATGGAATTAAATATGTAAGAGAATCAAAGGCTTATTGTCCCTGGCACTACGAAAAGCCGTGCTGGGGCTTAAGTCTTAGCTCCCACTTTTTGTCGGATTTGGCAAAAAAAGACAGATTTAAAGCAAGAATACATAGTGATGGGTAGCAAGAAAAATATAAATATTTTCTTATTTTTAACTTTGCTGCTCATGATAATAAGTTGAAATACACTTCTAAAGACTAAAGACTTACAATTCAACACCTACTAAAGACTTACAATTATGAGGGAGGATAAAGCAAACAAGAAAGTCATTGATCTTTAAAACTCCCCTTGTATAATAATACAAATCAAACAGTTCGTGGTAACGAACTGTAATAAGGAGCGACCCGGCTCAATAGTAAACGAAACTCTAAAACACAGAGTTTTGATGCTAAGAGATAAATCAAAAGAAACGGATTTTCATTTTTATTCTAAATATAAAAGTTTCATTAAATTTAATATTTGTCATCAAAAGTTACGAGCCTGAGAAAATTTGCCTTATTTTGGAAAATAGAGGAATAGAGGAAACACCCCCTAAAAGTCATAGAATCTTAGCGAAAATCACACCATCGCATTCGGCATATCAGAGAACCCTATAGCAAAAATTTCAAGCTCATATCTACAAAAATGTGGAATTTCGTATTTTTTGCCAGAAGACAGATTTTTTTTTTTATTTTTTTTTTCCCCAGGGGTCCTCGTATCGACCAAGTTGTACTAGTATGTCGCAAGAGGGCTCGTTCTAATCGTAAATGAAAAGTTCTAGTGCCCTTTTTAAATGACAAAAAAATTGGAGGGCACCTATGCCCCCTCCCACGCTCATTTTTTCCCAAAGTCAATGGATCAAAATTTTGAGATATCCATTTTGTTCCAGATAGTCAAAAACCATAGTAACTGTGTCTTTGGGAATGACTTACTCCCCCACAATCCCTGGGGGAGGGGCTGCAAGTTACAAACTTTGACCAGTGTTTACATACATTAATGGTTATTGGGAAGTGTACAGACGTTTTCAGTTTTTTTTGGTTTGGGGGGGGGGGGTTGAGAGGAGGGTCTATGAAGGAGAATCTTTCCTTGGAGGAATATGTTATAGGGGAAGAGAAATTCAATGAAAAGGGCGCAGGATTTTCTAGCATTACTATAAAAAAAAACGAAAAAATAAACATGAAAATGTTTTTTCAATTGAAAGTAAGGAGTAGCATTGAAACATAAAACAAACAGAGATTATTGCGCATATGAGGGGTTCTAAAAATACTTTAGCATAAAAAGCGAGGTATTTAGGAGGAGATAAATACTTCGCTCTTTATGCTAAAGTATTTTTAGTAATTTCAGCTATTTATTCTACGGCCTTTCTGATTCAGGGGTCATTCTTAAAGAATTGGGCCAAAACATGCGATTTTGTGTAAAGAGCGAGGTATTAACGAGGATACAAACCCCCTCGTATACATAATAAAAATATAAGAATATAAAAGTTTGTTACGTAAGTTAATTCTTAAGTTACGTATATTTTTTACTAATAAAAAAGTTCGTTAAAAATTTAAAGTTCTAGTTGCCTTTTTAAGTAACCGAAAAATTGGAGTGCAACTAGGCCTCCTTCCCCACCCTTTATTTCTCTAAATCGTCTAATCAAAACTAAGAGAAAGCCATTTAGCCAAAAAAAGCGAATTAATATACAAATTTCACTGTAATAATTTATGTGCGGAGAGCCAAAATCAAACATGCATTAATTCAAAAACGTTCAGAAATTAAATAAATAAAAAAAACTAGTTTTCTTAACTGAAATAAGGAGCGACATTAAAACTTAAAACGAACAGAAATTACTCCGTATATGAAATGGATTGTTTCCTCCGCAATCCCTCGCTCTTTATGCTAAAATTTTTAATTATTTTAAAAAGCAGAGTTGTGGCAGAGAGTCAAACTTTAGCGTGAAGAGTGAGGGATTGTGGAGGGGACAACCCATTTCATATACGGAGTAATTTCTGTTCGTTTTAAGTTTTAATGTCGCTCCTTACTTTCAGTTAAAAAAAACTAGTTTTTTTTATTTAATATCTAATTAAAAATGGAATTAAATATATGTAAGAGTATCAAAGGCTTATTGTCCCTGGCCCTACAAAAAGCCGTTCTTGGGTTTAAGGCTTAGCTCCCCCTTTTTGTCGGATCTGGCAAAAAACACAAATTTAAAGCAAGAATACATAGTGATTGGTAGCAGGAAAAATAGAAATATCTTTTTATTTTTTACTTTGCTGATCATGATAATAAGTTGAAATACACTCATTAAGGATGTTTTTAATGACAATGGTACAACTGTGTGCAAGTATGCAGCTTCATGCAAAAAATATACAGAGGTTTACGGCAATGAGTTTCAATGTTCAAGGTTTCAACGTTAGGGGGTTACATGGGAGGATTTTGCCATGGAGGAATTTATCATGAGGGAAGAGAATTTCCAAGAGGATTTTCTAGCATTATTAAAAAAAAAAACGATGAGAAAATAAATTAAAAAAAATTCACCTGGAAGTAATGTGCATTTAGTTTTCTGTATGTTCTATGTTTTACGTTGCCATGGTTTTTTTTTCGTATTTCACATGCTATATAGCCTTATAATGAATCCCATAAGAAAATGTGCCGTTAATAATTCTAAGATGTTAAATTATTTCAAAATATTGATTAATTTCAGTTTACAGCAGCATAGTACTTTATGTGCTGCCTCCGTTATAAAATAAATGGCTAAGTCGTATCTTTAAGAAAATACCTGAATTTCTGCAAATTAATATTCCTTAAAAAAATTAAATTACTAGACCAGACCGTTTAGGATAATTTATTATCAAGGTCTAGAGGGGTAGAAATTTTTCTCAACAAGACTATTTTGGCCTGATAAATATTGGTAGGACTTCTTGTGGAGCTGTAAGTCACAGGAGTTTCAAAAGTTTTTTTTTTTTGTGGGTCGAGGGGAGAGGATTTTCCAAGGAGAGAAACTTACCCAGGAAGAAAACTTTCGGGGGTTTCAGGGGAAATTATTCACAAGGGAGGGAAGAGAATTCCGTGGCATGATTTGAAAAATGACCAGAACATAAATAAAAAAAAAACTAATTTTTTCATCCTAAAGTAAGGAGCAACATTAAAACTAAAAACAAACAGAAATCTCTCCGTATATGAGGGGGGCTGCTCTTACCTCAACCCTCACTCTGTATGTTAAAATTTGGCTTACGTAAAACACAAGGGTCGTTGAATTTGAACAATAAGCATTTTTAAAGAGCTTTAAGACTTTAACGTAAATAATGAGTGGTGAAGAAGGGGCAGCCCTCAATACACGAAATAAGTATGTTCGTTTTAAGTTTTAACGTTGCTTTTCACTTTCAGTAGAAAAAACTTGTTTTATTCAATTAAACAAAATCCCAAAAGGAAACAATTGCTAATAACTTTCCTACTTTTGCCCCTTATTTCTGATCCATACTAAGGTTTACTGGTAAAACCTATGATCTTCAAACCTTTAGGCTTTTATAATGAAATACAAATTAAATAAGCTCACAAGTTATAAGCTCTGTAAGTACACAAAGTAACGACAAGTATTTGAAACAAGAATTTAGTACAAATTCCAATTTCTATTAAATTTCATTTGCCTCTGGAATGTTCCCCTTCTTAAGAAAAAAGAATAAAAAAGAATCCTGATTAATTATTTTAGATTTTTTGAATAATGTTGCTTGTTCCTCCTTGTACAAAAAAACGGGTTCTTAGCTATAAATTTATTCTTCCTGATATTAAAATAAAACTGGAAGTATCGTACTACACAAAAAGCTTTCAAATACCGCTTGTATCCGTATTTTTCCGCACCACTGCCTAATCAGGTTTTTTCAGTCGTAGGTTACTTTTCCTTTTTTCGTTTGTTTGTTTTCTCTCTCTTTTGTTACTCCCTTTTTTATTATTGTAAAGAGTGAGGAAAAAGTAAATAATAATAACAATAAAGTCAGCTTGCGTCCATATTTCTTTAGATTACTGCTTTATTAGATTCTGCAAGTTGTGAGATTCATTATGCTTCTCTCTTCCCCTCCTTTTATGCTTTTTCTCTTTTGTTTCATTGTTTTTTGTTTTTATGCGTTACTCTGTAACAAGTTTCCATATGATTTTATTTTTATTTGTATTATATTGTTATGCGTTTTTCTTCGTGTTACTCCACATATTATACCTCTGTATAGCGCGAGTCAAAAATAAATAATACTAGTAATATTCTTGCTTGACGAAACATTCTACTGAATATGCCCTGATATCTTAGTATTATCTTTTTTAAGTAGAAAAACATTTAGATATAAAAAATTAGCTGTCAAATGAGCCCTTAGAAATCTCTCTATGATGATTCGGTGTTTCTTTCTTTCTTTTTCCGTTTCAGCTTCTTCTTCCGGCGACGGAAAAAGAGCAAGAATTAAAAAGAGGCACACCACTTTTCCCATGTGAAAAGTGATCATTTGTCGTTGCTGTTAATCTCCTGAAAGACACTGTTAATCCTCTAAAAGGAGTTTTTAGATACTTTGGTTCGAATAATGATGTTCTCGTTTTGACCCGATACAAATTCTTTTAAATTTCCATAAATTTGTCTTTGCAATAAACTATTACCATTAATATTCGTCAAAATGATAGTTACTAATCCTGAATAAGATTCACATGGCAATTTTTCCTCACTCGACACATGTTTTTCAAAACGTATTTTTAAAATTTCAAATGCTATGAGCTACTGGTTGTTCTTTACTGGGTTACGGCGGATACCGCAACCGTGATTGACTTTAGGGTTTTGACTTTTCCTAAATTGAAATGATTTTTTTCTTAAGGTCTTTTTCTTTTTCTAAGATTTTTTTCTTTTACAGGTCTTTTTTTCTAATTTTTTTACTTCTTAAATGATTAAGAAGTAAATGTAAATAATGATGAACACTGTGGTGCCAAAAAACACTGTGTGTTTTTTTTGGGAAAAAAGTTTGCATTTTTCGAAAAATTTACAAAATATAAGAAACTAATGAGGAATTTTACGAAGATAATGATCAAAACACATCCTAAGCAAATATCTTGACTATATAACTAATTGCCACGGTCGACGAACTACAATACTATTGCTAAAATACAGAAACAAATTTAGTTAAAACTTACTCAAAAACTAAAAAAAAATAATACAGAAACAGTTATGGGGAAATAAAGCTAAGGCTCTTTCCTAGTTTTTATATTTTTGTGTGGTTTTTGAGTATTGAGTTTTTTAGTTTAAATCAGTAAGAAGTAAATGCGAAAATAAACAGTAAATCCACATATTATAACTGTTTGGAATCTTAAGATATTATTTATATTATGTGCTAAATTTTTATGGTAGAAAAATATAAGATTTTTCTATGCACAGTATATTTGTTATGTAATATTGCAACTTCTTCATTACACTTTTATCAGTATATTGTACTAACCAAAATGTCATATTAGTGTTCCAAATAAAATTATTAAAATTATTAGAATAATTTTTAACTAATTTTTTATTTTTGTGTGGTTTTTGAGTATTGAGCTTATTAGTTTACATCAGTACGATGTAAATGAGAAGATAAACAGTAAATCCACATATCATTATTGTCTAGAATCTTAACATATTAATTATATTATACCGTATATTATAAACAAAAAATTTCACTGATCTTAACAGCGTACCTCAATACGTCACAGAAACCAAAATTTGCGGTATTTTTCAGCAATCTTAGCTTTTAGTATGGAAATAAAACAAAAATTTATTTAAAATTTTTATGGTAGAAAAATATCAGATTTTTTTATGCATAGTATATTTGTTTTGTGATGTTGCAACTTCTTCATTGCTCTTTTATCAGTATATTGTATGTCAACTGTTCAATGACACAGCTTATTTACAGCCCATAATAAAGCTCTTTAGAAATATAATATAAATATAATTAAAATATAAAAATGGAGGAGATAAAATAAATTTTTGCTTTTGGAAAACATTCAAAATATAACTTTTTTATATTTCTGGTTATTGGTAAGGCCCTATAACTGGTGACCAAAATGTCATATTATTGTTCCAAATATTAGTTAGGTTAGCCAATAAGATATTGCTTTGCGTTAGAAAATAGGCTATCGATAGTATCAGTCCAAAAATAGCTTCTGTTTCTTCATTTCTAATTTCTATTTATTTCTACTTATTCCACATTAATTTTCTTTTTAGTATCTCAAGCCTTCTTCACACTATTTTATTTTACGGAATGATTAATTCTACACTATTATTAGGGTGATATCTCACTTTCACCATCTAACCTCTTATTTACTATTACATCTCACCATATGATTATATTTATATTATTATCTGATCGCTTTCTTTTTTTAGTACCACAACCTTTTTTGCCGCTACTTTATGGTAACGAAGATTCTAGTTGAAATAGTTGCCCTAGGTAAAAAAAATTCAGCCTATACAATATCAGCATCTCTGCAGATTAGTATTAGTGAGCCATCAATTTAATCAAAATCATCAAGAATTACAAACTGTTTAACTTCTCGGAAAACAGTTGCTCCATTATTCAACTATCTAAACAATTTTGAATATTTAAATTTTTTATAATTTTAGAAATTGTAAAAAATGCAAATCAAAATATTTTTAATATTTATGAGTTTTAATATTTAAACATTTTAAATATTGGAGCAACAAATAGCATTTCAAATATCCTTTCCGAAAAGAAGTGACATGAATATTCCTCAACATGACAGTTGCTCACTATGTGACATGAATTCTGGCTCACAAATATAAATTTGATTTCTCCATCCCAATCTATTCAGTGTCCCTTTTACACCCTCCCATTAAGTTCCCATTTACCTTAAATTTTTCCTTATGACATCCTCCCACTTCATTCGAAGGCAACCTGCTTTTTGTTTGGCTCTAGATGGTTGGCCAAATGGGCGATCTTTGACAATATGTCATCTTTCATGAGCAGAAAGTGTTCTACCCATCTCAGCCTTTCCCTCCTTATAGCTCTAAAAAGCTGGATAAAACATGAATGTTCGAACAGCCTACTATTTGAAACACACTCAGTCAGAGGGGTACCCAAGAATCTGTTGCAGTAAAAGGGATTGATGCGAGAAAAGAATTTTTGTGGGAAAAAAACAAGTAAAATCATTTTAGTACAGAGAAACAACTTTTAAGTTTCATTGTATCCAATTCTGGACAGAGTTTGAATTTTTTTTTTTCAGCAGCTGGATTTTATAACACCAGATGAACAACATACCTGGATGTTCGCAATCTTCAATTTATCTGTTTCGGGTCACTGTAGAAAAATGTACCTCTTTCGCTGAAACATTTCTTCTCCCTTGTGAATTTGTAATCCTTGTCTAATGAATTTTAGTAGAAAAAATTAAATAAATAAAAATGCTTTTTTCTAACTGAAAGTAAGGAGCGACATTAAAACTTAAAACGAACAGAAATTACTCCGTGTACGAAAGGGGCTGTTCCCATCTCAACGCCCCGCTCTTTACGCTAAAGTGTGACTCTTTCTCTCAAGTCTACTTTTTAAAACAGTAAAAACTCAGAAAGGAAACCACCCTTTTTATACGCGCAGTAATTTCTGTTCGTTTTAAGTTTTAATGTCGCTCCTTACTTTCAGTTAAAAAAACTAGCTTTTTTTAAAATTTAATTTCTGAACGTTTTTGAATTAATGCCTGTTTGATTTTGGCTCTCTGCAAATAAATTATTAAAATGAAATTTGCATATTAATCCTTTTTTCGGCTAAATGGCTTTCTCTTAGTTTTGATCAAACGATTTTGAGAAATAAGGGGTGGGGAAGGAGGCCTAGTTGCCCTCCAATTTTTCGGTTTCTTAAAAAGGCAATTAGAACTTTTAATTTTTAACGAACGTTTTTATTCTTAAAAGATATACGTAACTTAAGAATTAACTTACGTAACAAACTTCTATATTCTTGTATTTTTATTATGTATATGAGGGGGTTTTTCCCCTCGTTAATACCTTGCTCTTTACAATAAATCTTAAGATGAGTCCCAATTCTTTAAGAATGACCCCTGAATCAGAAAGCCCGTATTATAAATAGTTGAAAATACTAAAAACACTTTAGCATAAAGAGCGAGGTATTTAGGAGGAAAAGAGCCCCTCATATGCGTAATAATCTCTGTTCGTTTTAAGTTTTAATGCTACTCCTTACTTTCAATTGAAAAAAAACTTTTTCATGTTTTTTTTCATTGTTTTTGTTTATAGTAATGCTAGAAAGTCTTGCAACCTTTTGAATGAATTTCTCTTCCCCCATGACATATTCCTCCAAGGAAAGATCCTCCCACATAGACCCTCCCCTCAACCCCCACCCCAAACAAAAAATCCCCCTGAAAACGTCTGTACACTTCCCAATAACCATTACTGTGCGTAAACACTGGTCAAAGTTTGTAACTTGCAGCCCCTCCTCCAGGGACTGTGGGGGAGTAAGGTTTCAGACAATGCAGAACAAAATGGCTATCTCAAAATTTTTATCCATTGACTTTGCGAAAAAATGAGCATGGGAGGGGTCCTCCCACGAGAACTTTTCAATTCCGTTAGAATGAGTCCTCTTGCGACATTCTAGGACCACTTGGTCGATACGATAACCCCTGGGAAAAAAGCAAAAAACAAATAAACACGCACCCGTGATCTGTCTTCTGGCAAAAAATACGAAATTCCACATTTTTGTAGATAGGAGCTTGAAATTTTTGTTAAAGGGTTCTCTGATACGTTGAATACGATGTGTGATTTTCGTTAAGATTCTATAACTTTTAGGGGGTGTTTCCCCCTATTTTCAAAAATAAGGTAAATTTTCTCAGGCTCATAACTTTTGGTGACAAAGACTAAATTTGATAAAACTTATATATTTAAAATCAGCATGAAACTCAAATTTTTTTTATGTATCCTCTAGCAGCAAAATTCTGTTTTTTAGTGTTTTGTTTACTATTGAGCCGGGTCGCTCCTTACTACAGTTTGTTACCACGAATTGTTTGACAAAACTCTAGATAATAGAATTTTTAAATCAATAAATATGTTACGGACAGAAAAGACCAGTTACTTGATCATGCACCTATGTTTTTTGTTCAATCAAATCCAGAGAGGGTCCAAATCTGGAAAATTATTTAAGTTTGGTGTATGAAACTTTTAGGAATCGGTCTACATTGCCCATTAGGTCACACATTTTTTGGTCCATTTGCCCATTCGTCCTGGCCGAGTGGGTTGGTGTGCTGGATTCGGGATCCCTTGTCTGAGAGGACGCGGGTTCGAATCCCAGTGTACCCAATTCTTCAGTTGGGACGAGGGTCAGTGGCGTGACTCTGTAAGCTTAGCCAGAGTCGACCCAGCTCTAAATGGGTACCTGGAGAAATCTGGGGAAGGTAAACAGGAAGGGTGTGCATAAGCACAGAATGGCTGGCCCCCATCTCCCCATTGCACTTCCTGGCTGAAGGGCCAAGAAACGGAGATCAGCACCGCCGGTACGGACTGCAAAGTCTAATGCCGTATCCTTTACCTTTACCTTTTTTACCATTCAATTAATAAACGGGCCTATTTATGGCCCATTTTCCCATTTTCTAGGACCTAACCTATCTTAACCAGATCTGCATCAAATGAACCAAATTCTAAAACTGGGTTCAAGTTTATTAAAGTAATCAATTTTATAATTTTTACTCGTCGAAAAGCTATGTTCCATGGTGTTATTACATTCATTTTTCCCCCACTGGGATTTCATACAAGATGGAGGCAATTGATGAAAGGATTGGTTAAATAATCTTACAGCAGCCCATAAAATTGTTCGCAATAATGAGCTGTAAGTAAGGATTGACTCGTGGCAATACTAAAAGAAACTCACAAAAAAGGAATTTTGATTACGATAAACACACTATAAGAATCAATTTTTTACGGCAATTCCAAATACGAAAAATCTATTAAGTTTAAAGTTATATCTAAAAAGGTATCAATATATACCTATTTATCTATTTTCAGAAAGAGGGGAAACTACACCATCACACTCAGCATAGTAAGACCCTATCTAGAAAAAAAGGCTATGCAATTTTTTGTGTTAATTAATTGTCACTTTTTAAAGGATGATCATATGGACTAATAGTCCTAGAACATCAGGAGAAGGCTCGTTAGAAAAGAAATGAAAGTTCTTGTGGTCTTTTCTAGAAGCAAAAAAGATTGTCGTGGCGCAAAACAATAATTTTGGACAAGAGTACCAAAAAGCTATCAAGTCAAAATTCTGAGATAGGTGATCGACTTAAAATTATCAAAATATAAAAATGTTTTGAGCTTCTCGGTTTCAGAGAGGATGATGCAGCAGGATGGTACAATTGTTCCTAAAGATAAAACGTAGATCCTGCAAAACAAAAGGTGTACACAGATATTTATTTATTAGGCGCGTTGGCACATAATTTTTAATTCTACTAATCTCTAATATCATCATTCACGAAAATATATTTGGACTAATCCTGTAACATGATTGCTAAAAAGGATTAAAAATAAAACAAGTTTTTTTTTACTGGGAGTAAGGAGAAAGATTAAAATTTAAAATAAACAGAAATTATTCTGTATATGAAGGGGTCGTCCCCTCCTCAACACCTCGCTCTTTACGCTAAAGTTGACTCCTTCTCACAACTCTACTTTTTAAAACAATAAAAAACTTGAACCAGAACTTAGAACTAGTCAACTAGAACCTGAGCTAAGACTAGAACCAAAGTGTCGCACGAAAAGATTTGCCAACTCCTTTGTACCATATTTCCTATGTGTATTTACAAGTGAATTGAAAGTTGTGTCATATTTCATAAGTGTAGCTCACAAGTGACCATTTTGTGATTGAAAAAGTAGCGTAATTTAGCGTTCATTTTGGAGTACTATGATAGCTGTTTCATTAAACAAATACGAATGTCAAAATGTTAAGTATATGAATCAAAATACTCCTGCAGAGGTCATTTACGCAAATATCATTACGGCAAATAATCACATGTTTATTTTTTGTTATCTAGCATGAAAAGATGGGTCTCTGAATTCTGAGTTTGAATCAGTGGAATGGTATCGATTTTTTTTCAAACATTTAACTATAAAATGTTGATAAAAAGTGGAAATTGACACAGCTTGAGTTAACCATAGAAATGGAATGCAACTACAATCTACAATATTACTTTAGAATTTCTCACCTTCCCAAAACCAACCGGTTACAAAATAAAATTCTGTTTTTGTATAGGAGTTACATATATTTGTAAATAAAATGCCATATTAACTATTGTCTAAACTGCTATATATACCACTGGGGATATTTATATTTATTTTGATGCATCCCATCTAATCATATTTCCACGATTAGTTGTTTATAAATCAAAATTTTTACAAGACAATTCTCGTACTTAATGCTAAATCAGTCAAATTCTGAATTTTTATTTTTGTGCTGAATAGACTTATCGATATTTAACCGTTGAACTGAATATCTGAAAATCTCCAGATTAAAATGAATTACTCGAAAATCTACCACAGCTTGAAACCCTGAGAATTTAAATCACCAATATATAAAAATAAATATGAAATGTATTTTTGAAATATAATGAAATATAAAAATAACAAACATATAATTTTTTTTAAGGAGCATTTTGAATCGTATGCTTAGTTTAAAGCACATAGCTACATGTATCCTTAATAAATTTCAAAGATGGGACTGTTGACAGACAGGAATAGCAATTTTAAACGATTTTCTTGTTACACCCCTGAAAGAACTACTATTTAATCTCGTATCTTTATCCTCACTTCCTACTCTTTATTACTATCATGGTTACTTAGCGATTCCACAAAGTTAGGTGACATGGTAAAAGGTTTGACCTGTACAAATCAAACAGTTCGTGGTAACGAACTGTATTAAGGAGCGACCCGGCTCAATAGCAACCGAAACTCTAAAATATTGAATTTTGATACCAATAGTTACACCAAATGATTACATTTTAATGCTGATTTTAAATATATAAGTTTCATCACGTTTAGTCGTGCCCATTAAAAGTTACGAGCCTGAGAAAATTTACCTTGGTTTAGAAAATAGGAGAGAACACCGCATAGAAGTAATCACCATCATTAAAACTTAAAACAAACATAAAATATTACGTATATGAGGGGGTTCGTCTCCTCCACAATACCTTGCTCTGTACGCTAAAGTATCTTTAGTAATTTTCAATTATTTATTCTACAGCCTTTGTGATTCAGGGGTCATTCTTAAGGAATTGGGACAAAATTCAAGTTTTGGTGTAAAGAGCGAGGTCTAAAAGGTAAGTATGCTTATTACTAACAGAAATGTTCGTAAAAAAAAATAAAAGAATTAGTTGTATTCTTAGGTAGCCAAAAATTGGAAGGCAGCTAGGCTTCCTCTCCCATCCTTTTTTGTATCAAAATCGTCCGATCAAAACTATTAGAAAACCATTTAACAAATAAAAAAATTCATATTTAAAATTTTATTTATTTATTCACTTGGAGTGAGCCATAATCAAAACTTGCATTAATTCAAAAACACTCAAAAATTAAATTAAAAAATTTTTCAGCTGGATGAAAAATCAAAACTTAAAACGAACAGAAATGTATTCCATGTGTGAAAAGGGTTGTCCCCTCCTCAACGCCCTGCTCTGCGCCACAGTTTCACTCTTTAATACAACAAAAAACTTTCGCATAAAGAGCAAGGTGTCCAGGAGGGGACAACCCCTTTCGTATACGGAATGATTTCTCTTCGTTTTAAGTTTTAATGTTGCTCCTTACTTGCAGTTAAAGAAAAACCTCATTTTTTTTATTTAATCGCCGCAAAGAGTCCACTACGCCAAAAGGTGGTTCAAGACTTTTTTTTTTTTTTTTTTTGACAATAAAAAGCTTAACTCACTTGTTGTTAGCAGACAGAAGCGTAAAGGCAAAAAATTATGCAGAAAATATAAATATAATTTTTTTTTATAGATTTTAACAGTTTTTAATTTTATTTTTCTATGGTGGGGTGGTTCTTATAACTTACTAATTTTTGTATCAATATTTTTATACTTCAACCCTCACCAGATTTTACATTAAATTTACCACCTGTTTCTACTATCTACCTACGACACATAATTGTCGAGGTTCCTTTTAAATTGTAGGTATTTCTTTGTTCAGAAGCTTATCGAAGCAATATATTATACTCCCCCTCCCCTAAAAAGAATCCTGGATCCACCCCTTAGTTGACCTTGGAAGATAAGAAGCATTTGTAAAGCAATATAAAACTTTAGCATGAAATGTAGAAAATTTAGGAAAGCATCACCCGCATATATTGGAACAATTTCTGTTTTGCCCCTTGGCCTTTATAAGAAAGAAATTGTTTTTTTTCATTTAATTTTAAAGAAAAAGAATTTACTTGTATGATGGTTCTAAGTAATTCTCGTTTAAGGCTAAGCGCTATGCGCCGAAATTCAATAACACAAATATCTTAGAAATGTACAAAATTTTAAAAATGGGAGAAACGCCTTATAAGGTGGTGTGGTCTTGACAAAAATTATCCTGTTAAATTTGGCATGTCTAAAAAGCCTTTAGAAAAAAGGTTACCATGGCTTATTTTTCGGCAAAAGTCGAAATTTTTGTTGTTCCCTAGAATATTTTATTCAGGTACAAATGCAAATGAAAGGCCGGCCGGCCCTATCTTCGAGGTTCTTTTATTTTTACGATTATTCCTACAGCATTATGTATTATATTAACCCATTCTGTATTTTTAAGGAGCTAGGGAGACCAAAAAATTAGTATGTAGAGGGGTTGAAGATTTATAATTGGTCGAAAAAACACGAATGCCGGTTTAATGAAAAAAGTAGCCAAAATCTAGAGGAACTAAAAACTTTCTGGGTCTTATACCCACACAAAGTGAAGCATAACTAAAATTAGTTTATAATTATAAAGAAGTAATTTAGATGTCTTAATTCGATTGTCTATTTTTTAGTCAATTCTGGTTTTTTGCCAATAAAACTGAATGTAATTACTGGTATTATTGAATAATACTTATCATACACTCTGAAGATGGTAAAACTATATTGTCCTATCTTCCTATTCAAGAGGATCAACAACATCAGTGATCTTCAGTTTGTATCGAATAGCATTCAGGATTGATCTAGATGAATCCTCGTAATGTGAACGAGGAAAAAGGGTATAGGGGTAAGTTTGTAAATTAATAATCAGGTTCCGTGGACGCAGGGAGGATTTGCCAGTCTTTGGGGCTTCTACAGTTTCATTTTCAAGTATGGTAATGAAAAGTCATTAGTGAAAAAATACTTACTTGCCAAAACACGTTCTTGAATTCCATTGGTCTTGAAGATATAGACATTTTCCAAGTCCTTATTATATTTTAACGTCTGGGAAATAAATGAGAAACTATGCAACGCGTCAGGGCATTATAATTGTATTTCAATTTTTACTGATATCAACGGCAAGCCTAATTACTTCTCGGAAATAAATATTATAATCATATTTATGCAATAGCAAATTTTATTATAGATTTGAAAATATGTAATTTTTGTAACCTTGTTATAGTAGGTAATAATATTTTTTTTAAGATAGTGTTATCGTAAATTTATTGCACTTATTTTATTGCATATTGTCAATCGATCAATCACTTAATATCTTTGTTGTCCCAAAAAACACAAGGGCTCAATATGGAGTAGATGGGAAAACAAAAAAAGAAACAAAGCAAAAGAAAGAAGAAGACACTCACAAAGAAACATATACTACTAAGAATAGATTCAAATATTTTACTAACACATTGCAGGATGGGGGCTGTAGCAGGCAATATGATGGTAACTTATATACAGCCTACTCTTAAGCTCTCTGGAAATTTTAGATATTAGGTTTTAAGTGTATAAGAATGGAGGAGGAGGAAAAAAATAATTGTCCACATTTTAGTTTATGCACAAGCAAATTGGGTATGAAAGTCTTGTCAGAATTTCAGCAGAAAGCTTAAAGCCATTTCCGATCTCTGAAACGAATTTCTGCTGTTTTTATTTTTGCCAGGCATCTCTTGATAAGGGTATAATTCAGAAAATCCACAAAAAAAAAATGCGACCAGTATCTAAAATAGGAGTAGTTTTGGAACAGTTTCAGAGGACAGTGAGGGAGTAAATTAAGGGGAAACAAGGGGACAAACAAGTAAATAGTAGCCAAAGTCAAAATTAACTGAAATTTTAAAAAAATAAGTTTTTGCCACCATACATGTAACGACAAAATCTATTTACGCTGATTCTGAATATGGTAAAAAAAAAGTAAAGGATACAGCATTAGACTTTACAGCCAGTGCAGTGCTGATTTCCGTTTCAGCCAGGAAGTGTAGTGGGAGCTAGGGGCCAACCATCATGTGCCTTCGCACACCCTTCCTGTTTACCTTCCCCAGATTTCTATAGGTACCCATATAGAGCTGGGTCGACTCTGCCTATGCTTACAGAGTCACGCTGCTGATATCGGATTTATCCTTAAGTTTTCTAGTCCTCTAAATTCTAAATTAAGATGAGTACTCAGTATTCGAATAATCTCGAATCTAATTTCTAATTTTCTAATCTTCTAATCCTCTCACTGATGAGTTAAGGTGAGTGCCTCGTTTTTATCCTCTTACTGCAGAGACGATAGTTGATTCTGGATAATTATACTTTACTTCGAAAAGCTAAAAACGACTTAAGCTCTTATTCTCTAAGCATGATAGTCCTCCTTACATTTAGGGTAACTGTTGACATGTTACTAATGACTAAAAAAAATTAAGTAATAAAAACAAGTTTTTCCATGATTAAAAAAAAATTCAAATAAATCTTAATTATTTTTATATGAAGGGGCTGTTTCTCCTCACTCACTCGCTCCTTGCCCTAAGGGTTGGATTTTGCCAAATGCTTTAACAACGACTGCCAAATGCAAAGCCTATTGGAATAGGATAAGCACTTTTAAAGCACTTCAACATATACAAAAAAACTTTACCATAAAGAGAAAAGAAATTTAGGAGGGGCTGTCCCGCTCATATAGGGGTTAATCAATGTTTTTTTTAAGTTTGATGTTGGCCTTTTGTCTTAATTTGGGAAAAATTTTTATTTTTTTTCATTATACATACAAAGGATGTAATTTTATTCGGATATAAAAGAGATTACAAATTTTATTCTGATTTTAAAGTTACCTGTTGCAAGTTAGCAGCAACAATATTTTAAAGATCTACAAAGTACTAATTAAAGTGAACCCAATTTGAAAGTTGTCCGATCTTGGTAAAAAAAAAGTGTGCAGGCAAATTTTGCGTATATGAAAAACCCCTGGCTTCCAAAACCCTGGGGTTCCCATACCTCTTTGTTATCGACAAAATTAGAGATTTTTGTATTTCTCTTAAATATCTTAATCAGCCACAAACGTGAAGGACATTGTATTTAGGGCAGATCCTTTTTTCGAAGTGCTGTTCTTTTGGCGAGTATTTCCATGATGTAATATGACGTATTGGTCCTTTTTGCATTTTCTAGGCACAGCAGGATGAAAACATTAGGACACGAGTAACCAGAATTTTGAGGAAACAAAGACTGTCTTCAACTTGCACTAATACTTCTGAAATAGCATCGATTCTCTCTTAGAAATAAGATAAGACATTCAATTTCAAAAAATGTCTATTTCAAGCCCTGAAGGACTGAATTCGTGTTTCAGAGTTATAAAACCAAAAAAATAATAATAATAATATCACAATAACTATAAGACTGACTAAACGATGCCAAAAACAACAAAATCTGAAAGGCAAAGCCATTCATTAGGCAAAACAAAAAAATTAAGCGGCAAAATGTCAGAATGTCAGAAAAACGACTAAAAAAAGAAGAAAAAAAGAGTGAGATAAAATTAGCGTTAAAAAGATTTAAAAGATATTATATAAAAAAGGGGGAGGGAACAAAAGAATCAAACGAACATACAACTTGGGTGTCGCCAGTACCAAAGAAAAAGAAGGATAGCTAGTGGTTTATTTTATCAGTAATGAAGGGGACAAAGGTGTTTTCATACCTGGAGGTTAAGCAACGGATAGGGGACAAGATAGGAACGTGTTAGAAACAGTATGAGGCGGGTGGTGTCCGGATAGAGATATTTTTATCTTTTGGGGAAAATATTTTCCACGCGAAGGCTTATTATTGAATTTTTGCAAGGTCTCGACATAAGGGTCCATGACACTTTTAGCACCTCCCTCCTCTCCCAATGCCTGTATCAACGATTCTGGGTTAATATCCAACAATAATTGTCTTTTTTTCCTTTAGATGAAAACTCAATTTTCTTTTCTAAAAATAGGGATAATAATCTATTTTCCACCTTATAATAGAATAATTGCAAATCATTTCTTTAGCAATTTTTTTTTATTTATTCAGATACTTTAAAGATTTTTAAACCTATTAGTGCCAGGACCGTAATCTTGGATTGTCTAAATATTACGATCTAATTCAATCTGGGCTTGAAAGTTAAATGGTTGAGAGTTTCTTATTTACCACCTTATTTATTGTAGGTAACTCTCTGCCAAATTTCATTTGAATGCAGACACTTTTGTGCAAAACGTCGATAAGACTCAGAAGTGATGGATGCCTCTAGGAAAAAAGTCACTCTGTGCACTTGGTCCAAAGTTCTTTTTTTAAATTTTGTTCATTCCAGATTTCATTTGTTCATTAAATGATATATGTTGGTTTTAAGCTTGAATTATTGATGTAATTAATTTATGCTCGTCCTTGGTTTAATGTAGCTCTTTGCTTTTCTTCGAGTAACTTCTTTGTGGGAAAACTTTAAAAAAAAGTTATTTCCCACAATAAAGCGGATAATTTTTAGCCACTGTCAATATTTTAGGATTAATTCCCATATTTTTTATTTTATTAATTCTTCTTTAACTTGACTAAATTCTTTTCTAACTTGCAGAATAAAATTTTTCATATAAGTACACTTTTTGCCATATTTGTGATTTCGTCTTTTTAAGTTCAGGAAACAAATGAAAACCCAGCATTTCAGTCTTCATTCAACTTCTACAGAGTAAACCTAAGGACCACCTATTAATACGATTATAGGAGCGATTAAGGGTATTTAGTTGAAACTTGCAGAGCAAGTTGAGCGGGAGGCAGGTTATTGATGAGCAACAAGCTCCCTTTTCTCTCTTTAAACCCCCCCCCCTCAACCCTGATTGTCCAAATTTAAACTGTTGGAAAAGTAAAATATTTGATAACTGTGCCTTGGGGGATGCCAGGTCCAAAACGACCCCCTGGGCAAGGATTGTCAATTATGCAATTAGCTCATTGTTTAAATTCAGGATTTATCATTGGGAAAGCGAAGAATGTTTAATCCTCTGTGTGCCAGAAAAATCAAAGGATATTAAGTTGAAACTTCATGGAATACTGAGGGTTATATGAACTAAATCAAAAGACACTATGGCATCCAGGTTATCAAAATGGCGTATCTACAAAATCTTATGAACGGCTAAGGGTATTGACTTCAAAATTGTAGGGCCACTACAACTACTAATAATACTACAACTGCAGCTGCAACTACTCGCTACTGCGACGACAATTAATTGCAACTTTGACTATTAGCAACTGTAGGTATGTGCAAATTCGACTACAAATTCTTGTGATTGGGACAACATCTACTTGCCAATGGGACAATTCGCGACTTACTGTAACTACTTCTGCTTGCGACCACTTTCGGACAATGTTGAAAGTGATTTTGAACAAATACTACAAACATACTACAAAACTATACGCAGGATGGTTGTCAAAAAGGCGTATCAGCAATATCTCAGGCACTAAGCTGAGCCTTTCAAAGCATGTAAAGCGGTTTCTGGAAAGTGAACAGAAGGTAGCCAGGCCTTGCTTACCCTTTTTAAATGTCTCACACCCCCAAATTAATTTGAAAAAATATATTTTGGTCTGCTGAAATTCTGAAAAATATATGATGCTGGGGATATCCAGCCTCCAAGAGTCCCAGGACAATCGTAGTCAATTATACAATTTGGTCATTGTTTACATGCCGGATTCATCATTGCTAAATGGGAATATGTGATCCTAGGTGTGTGCAATATGGCTAAGGGTATTAACTCAGAATTTTCAAAGCCACTACTACTTCTGGGTCAGCAATCGCAAATAATTGTGACTGTGGCTTCGACTAGTTTGACTGCAACTGAAACTACTTGCGATTCTGACTGCGAATTCTTGGCAACTGTTACTAATTGTGACTGCAATTAAAGCTTCTGCTCAATTTGACCAACGTTGAGGGGAATTTTAAACCAAATTAAATGTTTGCAGAACAATAGATAAATAAAATACTGTACTTGCAATTACCAACCGCCCATCTCTTTACTGTACTCTAATATCCTATCAATAAGACACCAGTAAGCCTGTGTCATCAAGAACGGGTGGTCCAGGGTAGTGGCAGAACCCCTTATATTTAGGACAGGATTTTCTTCATTTAAAGCTTTCACTTTGCTTTTTTAAATTCTGGAATAATAACTTCGTTTTTTAACATAAATCCTTCAAAATTATGATTGTTTATAATAAGCAATCTAAAGGCCGTGCAAATTTAAAGCTTATAAGCATAACCAATATCTGCTTGAGAGCATGCCCTTGGATAATAGTAATCTCGTATATTCGGTGATTTCATAATTTGGCCCTACACAGGCCATAACTGTTGCTCTACAACACGAACCAATGAAATACACCAATATTATATGCACAATATTTTTTGCTACTCAAAATACAATTTGCGGTGTTCAAGCATTACTCTTAAGTTCTTCCCTCATTATTTCGCGTAAATATGTAATTATCGGTGATATTATGGCAACAATGGATTTTTTTTTTCAGGTTGGAACTCTCATTTAAGCTCTTATTAGTCTTCGGAACAAAGTAATTTCTAAACAACTAACCCTTAGTAATTTAAAAGAAAAAACTGACGATAACGTGGATATTTGAAAGCTATAACCGTGGCTTTAATTGGACCAACATCAAATTGCACAAATGAGAGTGCAATGAAGAAGTTGCAACATGCCAACAATTATTATTTTCTGAGAAAGACTTTTTATTTTTCAACTATAAAGCTTAGAAATATAAAGTATTTACACATACAGAAAAAAAATGTTGAAATTTTTATGATATCATAATATTAGTTTCTGGGAAGTACCAAGGCGTCAAATCGGCATCAGAGATATATGACGAAAATATGGAGAAACGTGATTATTAGTTTCCAAATATTTTTTAGCTGTGAGCAAAAAAACTTGGAAAATGTCCGAGCTTACAGATCTTAAAGAGTTCTAAAACTTGTTTTGGCAAGTAAGTACATAAGCCTAGTGCTTACTAGTCTTAAACTTTATTTCTATATTTCGTAATTATTGCGTTATACTTATTAAAGATTCTTTTGTCTCCTAAACAGTTCCCCCTCCCCTGGATCATATAGAAAGAATGTCGAGTAAAGAGTTGTGGAGTGCGGTGCTTCAACCGCATATTAAACTCCAGTTTCGTTTCAAGAGTCTTAAATGAATCAGAGAGCCACCAACCCCCTTTCAGCATCATTTGTGCCTAACGCACCTCTGTAGTCCCATAACAGTCCGTTTCCTTTGGCCGTCGTTTTGACCAATTGCGCATTTTTTAACTCTTTTTACTAGCAATCATACTTAGATTTTGTAGGGGATTATCTAATACTTTTATCCATTAATACGTTACAATCATTAAGGGATCAGTATCAAACCGTTTACGATTTTGACCAGTAATCAATTGAAAAAAAAAATTTCCCCAAAATGAGGTTTTCAAGGAATAGTAAAGAACTCCATAAAACCAAAAATGGGCAAAAATAGAATCAAATAATCTACCAAGCGTAAAACTACCACAAATCAACCGATACGCCCTTATCAGCAATCTTTCTACACATAATACGCTTTGATTTAGTTCATCTTTCCCCTCAATGTTTCCTAAGATGTTTATTTCAATATCGTCTGCCTTAGTAGTATTCGCTATAGTAGTTTTAGTAATAGTACTAATAGTAGTACCAGTAGTAGCAAGCAAATATTGGCTTTTTGGTCAATTGATCATCTTCCTTATCATTTCCCGAAAGTACAAAATTAATATATTCAGTAATTATTCAGTTATACCTTTTTCAAAACCTATTTAGACCTAACATACTTTTATTTAGTTCAACACTCCCCTCAACATTCCACAGACTCACCTTAATGCCCTCCGTATTTTGGCAAAGTAGTAGTCAAACAAGCAAAAATTATATCAACAACATATACAATATTCAAACAATGAAAAATTGCCTAACTTACAGCTTTTGACCTGAGACTTCGGGGGGGGGGGGCATTCTCAAGAGTATAAATAAAGTGTCTCAAAACTTTGTTTGGATGTTTGTTTTTGAGAAATGATGGACGTTGGGGTGGAGGCTTGTTGCTCTCAAATCACTTTTGACGCTTAAAAAAGGTACAATAACTTCCAATCTCAAATCAAAGGAGCCCCATCCGAAGTTTATACGACAACTCATTCCATAATGAGTATACCCATTCCATATATAGAGGCATAATGGCCTCTAGGGGATTTTGTCAACCCTTGAGGCATTGTTATGTGTTCTTTTGACTCTTTTGTTTTGAAATAGATATCTCACAATTTCGAAGTCATCGGATCAAAATTCTGAGATAGCCATTTTATTCAACATAGTCGAAAAACCTAATAACTATGTCTTTCGGAACGACTTACTCCCCCACAGTCCCATGGGAGGGGCTGCAAGTCAAAAACTTTGACCAGTGTTTACACATAGTAATGGTTATTGTGAAGTGTACCAACGTTTTCAGAGGAATGTTTTTGGTTGGAGGGGGGGGTTGAGGGGAGGGGGTTACGTGGGATTTTCCATGAGGATTTTATCATGGGAGAAAAGGATTTCCATGAAGGGGGCACAGGATTTTCTAGCATTATCTAAGAAAAGACTGAAAAAA
Source organism: Artemia franciscana (assembly GCF_032884065.1). Lineage (NCBI taxonomy): Eukaryota > Metazoa > Arthropoda > Branchiopoda > Anostraca > Artemiidae > Artemia > Artemia franciscana. Next base: position 8,262,781 of record NC_088865.1, read on the forward strand.
TAAAAATGAAAACGTTTTTTCAACTAAAAGTAAGGAGTAGCATTAAAACTTAAAACAAACAGAAATTATTACGGATATGAGGGGTACCACCTCCTCCTAATACCTCGCTGTTTACACTAAACTATTTTTAGTAATTTCAACTATTTATTCTACGACCTTTGTGATCCAGGGGTCATTCTTAGGGAATTGGGACATAATTTAAACTATAGTGTAAAGAGTGAGGTATTGACGAGGGGGCGAACCCCCTCATATACGCAATAAAAACATACAAATATAAAAGCTCGTTATATAGGTTAATTCGTAAGTTACGTATATTTTTTACTAATAAAGACGTTCGTAAAAAATTAAAAGTTCTAGTTTCCTTTTTAAGTAACAAAAGAATCATAGAGTGACTAGGCCTCCTCCCCCACTTCTTTTTTCTTATAGTCGTCCGATCAAAACTATGAGAAAGTCATTTAACAAAAAAAAAATAATATGCAAATTTCGTTTTAATTATTCATGTCCGGAGAGCCAAAATCCAAACATGCATTAATTCAAAAAACGTTCAAAAATTAAATAAAAGAACAAGTTTTTTTTAACTGAAAGTAAGGAGCAACATTAAAACTTAAAAAGAACAGAAATTACTTTTTACATGAAAGGGGATGTTCCCTCCTCAACGCCCTGCTCTTTACGCTAAAGTTTTTTACTGTTTTAAAAAGTAGAGTTGAGAGAAAGAGTCAAACTTCAACGTAAAGAGCGGGGCGTTGAGGAGGGAACAGCCCCTTTCATATACGGAATAATTTCTGTTCGTTTTAAGTTTTAACGTGGCTCCTTACTTTCAGTTTAAAAAAAAACTTTTTTATTTATTTAGTATCCCATAAAAACGAAACTGTCAATTTGTTCAATTGAGAGACAATAGAGGGTGATTTTATAGTCTGTTGTAACCACGTGATCAAGAACTTCGGGATTTTTGTGTTTATCCGTAGGCCAAGGTTCGTCAAGGTGACTTTTCTATAACTACTGTTCCTTCAGTTCTCCGAAGAGTGTACTTAAGGATCCAATGATTACATTAATTAAAATGATCAGTGAGAGTATACAGTCTCATTTCACACACCGATCAAAATCGAACAGTGAGGACTCTTGGCCAGAGGCTCTGCTTCCTTCCTTGGTCATAATCTTCCACGATGTTTAAAAATTCTTGTGACATGTCATCTTCAAAGAGATTTTTCCACAATATATGCCTTTTAACATAATCGAAGGTGGCAACGTAATCTAAGAATGTTAATGCCACCATGAAGGTGGCAACGTTAATGAATGGTATCTTTCGCCCTGTTTTATGATCAAAAGGAGGATGAAAATATGATCCAACAATCCTAAGCCAAATGAAATCTGGGCTGGTTTTCACGAGCTCACCTATCTCTTGTCATTTGGAATATCGGCAGTAAAACGATGGTGAATAATTTGTATACAAATTCAAAGACATATATGCCTCTAGAATTAGCGCACTCTGTCTTTTTGCCTTGTTTTGTAGACGGGAAGGATGACTGAAATCCTTTGGGATATTTTCCGTTTTCTGTATTTTAGTAAATAATGGCAACAGCTTGTTTTCACTCGCTGAGGGGGGGGGGGCTGTGTAAATCTTAGGAAAACCGCCTCTTCAGAAGGGGCTTTCTGTCATTTGAAATTCGGGATAACTTCATATTTCTGTTCTTAGGCGCTATCAAGGCCGGGTAAGGTGTATTTTTTGAATTTACGAGTATAATCATGCTGGGGTTTAGATGGTTCCTAAAATGCAATATCCATCACTCTACTTTCTGCGCACAGTTGGATATGGTATTCTCTTATTTATCTTTGATAGCACCGGAGGAATATGATTTCTTTCCGTTGGCTTCTTCTTGAAGGATTTTATATGTACGTTGTGAATTGTGATTTCAACGTTCAACGTTCAACGTTTACTACTTTGTGAGGGACTTCCTCCTAGAAACTGGCACGGTCTTTTCTCGCGCTTTGTTTAGTGTTCTTCTTCAATACAGCCTTAAACTGTTGGCCTGGATGGCTTAAGATACAGATCTCTTATTCTGTCTCCAGGTTTCTTTCCAAAACCAACTCTGTCTTAACTCTGGGAGTAGCCAAGTGTATTAAATGCAACTTTTTTTGTAGTAACCTTAAACTATGGTGACTTTACTTTGGGGTCTCGAACACTGGTGTGTAGAGTATCAAAACTGTTTTTGAGCTACGGACAAAGTATGTTCGGTTTGATCGTATTCTTGTTCAGTTATGTTAAGTCTTTTCTCTCGAGCCAGTTTCTTCCCCATGCTAAGGTGGATGAGGATGTTTGCTCCAACGAGTGTATGGTAGCTCCCTGCTCAAGAGCCAGTAAAAGATCACGGATTTGCACCGAAATATTAAAAAGAGCTCCATTATATTTTTTTGACTAGAATACAATCTGCCTTGGCTGCAGTCTTATAACTAATAGAATGCCTTGTGATGCAATGTGAACTTTTGTGCTTAAACAGAGGGTGTGCAACCACAAGTTTTTTGTCACAAGAAAGCCAGATGATGCATGCACCATTTTTTCACCACTCTCGTATGCATAGCGTCAAATGGCTTCAGGACTGAACAGTCAACAGGACCAACTCAGCCTTTCAAATTTCCTACTAATATGAAGTAATTTCACCATATATATCTTTTCATCGTATGTTCTAGATTTATCTAGAATAAATCTTTTCCCCGTCGGTAATATCACAAGTTAGAAAATATACTAATATGATATTCATCAGCGTATGCTTCAAGCAGTTGAGGGAAGATCCCACGTAAGAAGTGTGCGTTGAGTAGAATTATTCAGCATAAACCCTATACCGTGACGAAGTCCGGTACCACCCTCTAATAAAGAGGACCTCTCATGCTATTCTGCTATGGTAATGTCTTTGGAGAAGAAACTTCTTATCTTCGTTTTGGAAAGGAAAGCCAAAGCTGGCTTATATTTGTTCAATTCATTGATTATCACTTGGTGGATTGTCTTTTCGTTCATCTATCTTAAATTCCATCAGAATGCTCCAAAAAACATTCATCTGATTGATTTGGGCAGATAAAATTCGTTCATTTATCAGCATTGGCCTGTATCGGTCACATATCCCTTGATTTGAGGGCGTTACACTCAATGCCAGGGATGGCGCGGTATACGAAAATTATTGAGACCACTCATATTTCATTCAGACTTTACCTGGGAATTTTTTTAAGCGTACGCTTCCCAGACAGACGACATACTGTGTGGGTAAGCATTCAACTGTACCAGGCGTGTGGATTGTTGAAAGATTCAACACCGAGTCAAATGCAGCAGACATTTACAGTACTTAATATATCACGAGTGTATTTTTTCGTATCCTTCTTGCAAAGGAGGAAGGCGAAACCAGAAAGATAAAAGGCAACAGGGGCAAAAACAACAATAAAGACGGCAAAGTCCTTTTCAGTCATACTGACCGCTATTGGGTAAGATTATTCCGTAACCAACCCCCATACTTTTCAGCACACTGGACGTAACAGTGGAGTAAGTAGACAAAAGTGATGTAGAAAAGATTGACCTAATCATTTAATACCATCTGAACATTGTATAGTTGAAAAACTTAAGTAAAGAGGCAATGCTGGTGGAGGACTCTCAAAACACAAAAACTAACATTACGCAGCATTAACTTGAAGGCCTACTGTTGATAGTGTTGCTGAAAGCAGTTCGAAGTTGGCAATTAGATTTTGTTTTGTTCGGCTAAGAAGCAGAACATCATCAGCACAAGCAACGTAACTAATGCCGAAACTATCATTGGAAAAAACTGACAGTTGAAGGCGTCAGATACACGAAGCTAAAACACACTTAAGTTTACTCGGAGATAAAATGGCACCTTGCCTAACGCCTTTTTTATCAGGAATATGCTCCCCTACAGTACCCTTCCACTTCACCTTAACTGAAGAATTAGCATACCAATGCTTAAGCACAGAAACAACAGAAAGGTTAACACCAGATGCTGTTAGAGAAAACGAAGCATTTGAATGAGTTACATTGTCAAACACACTAGATATATCAACGGTCAAGCAGTACAGGGAACTTTTTTGAGCAACAGCTTTTTTTTTTAGCCAACCCATAATATGATGAGCCTGACCGCAACCTCTACCTTTTCTAAAACCAAGCTGGAAGGCCAAAAATTGCACTTGGATTTAATGGCCGAAACAAGACACAGTGATAGGACTCTAAATAAAGAAAGCAATGGGGTCCATTGGGAAGATCTACAACCGGACAAAAACTATCTGGCACAATGGACTGTGATAAGCACGTCTGAAACAATAACTGCAAATGCTTCAGTAATTCATGACAATTACAAAGAAAAAACTTGAAGCAAAGATATCACTATCGAGAGACTCAGACTTACTCACTTGTTTGAGAGCTCGGAGTGTAGTACCAGATTCGACTAATAGCACTTAATATTGGTTGATACGAATTGGGAGGATTGAGTTGATAAGCTTTGAAAAATGATTTTGGACATTATCATTAAGCTAAAGCAAATATTTTTATAATGGGAAACAAAATCACATAGCCGAAGAGAGGAATGAATTGGAGGTGAACACTTTACAATGTTTATAGCACGATTCCAGGACTTCTTGTCGCAGGGACCGTACCAGGCATTTAGTCTCGCTCCTCACAGGGAATACCTGTACTCTTCTTTGGTTTTCTGCTTTATTTGATGGACTAAATCGGAAAGAGGAGGAGGGTTATAGGCTATCCACATGCGAAGCCAAAACTTAGGTTTTTGCTTAGCTATTTTTACTTTAGGATCAGCCTTCCATTAGGGATTGTGAATACCCGTTCGCACGTGCTCAGAGTGACTTAGTCACTTTCTTAGTGACTTACTGGAGACAGAAAACAATTTTCTGATAATAAGAGTTGATATCTATCCACGTTGAAATTGTGCATACAGATGTTTACAATAAGTGGAATAGCACTTTATTAGATGATAATAACTTGGACAATGTCAATACATAAAGGAGAACATAGGCATTTTTCCAATTTATCTTTGAGAATCACTTGGGAGAGTTTTGGCCCTCAGATCTTGCCATAGAGCAAAATAGTTAGCATGTGATTGGTAATTGGTCGTCATAAATTTTAGAGTCATCCACATGAACGCTTAATGAAAGTAGTGTTGATCAAGGTTTGAAGTCAGACCACCACGATTGTGAATATAGGTAAATAGAAGATCTTTATCAGCCAGATGGAATCGTCTAGGCAGTGAATCGAGAAAAATTTCAGAACGGTCAAATTTAGATTATAAGTCAGTATTCATGTCACCGGCCAGAACTCGTTTGATATTTTGTTCTGAAAGACCGCTAAGTAGTATTCGTACGTGATTACAGGCTTGTGGAAAACGAGATAATGACTGCACAGTTTTTCTATTACAGGGGAAATAAATATTTATAATTGCAGTATCACCACATTTTATCGCTATGATGTTAGCATCACTTTACTATAATATCGGCCGAGTGTTATGTCTGAAATAGAAAGCTAGACCTCCTGATGGTGGAACTTATCAATGGCTCTTAAGATGGTAAAATGGGTCCAAAAATGCTTTAGGTTATCAACATTTACTTAAGAGAGAAGGTGCTCCTATTAAAACCCAATATCATTGTCAAGCAGCTTATTAATTAGTAGATCCTTGTGTTTCGTACCATTAATATTAAGGGAGACAAAGCTAAACTGAGTTTGAACATTCATTTCTTAGCGTTATAGAGAGCCAATAGGAGAAATTTGCATTTCAAACTTACGTGTTTCATGGTACAATTTGCATATTTTGGCGAGGCTTGTCAAGGGTTTTCCTTGGAAATCATAACATCCGGAACACTTGGGATGTGTTGATGACTAGGGACAAGCTCCAGTCAGGTGATCAGTATTTAAATAGCGAAAGCATCGACATAGAATCAATTGAAAGGGTTTAGCGCGGAAAATTTCGCATCCAATGTGGATTCCCAACTCCAGGATCGCGCTCAGGCTGCATTTGTCAATAAACTCGAGGCGAAAAGCGCGTGAATGACGGGTTGGATTCTCACTGACAAGTTTGTCAACTGAGGCCTATAAATCAGCTCTTGAATAGTTATCGGGTATTTTACAGACAGCTACTAGAGGCTATTTATCAATCACTTTTGTTTCATTGTTCGTAATGGAGCTAATAACAGCTGCAGCCATCGTTTCAGCTTAGCGCGTATCACTTATTATCACAAACCAGTTTTAGCTTTGTGGCCTGGATTTCACAGTCACGATCCCGTCTTGACAATTGAGTGTTTTGAGCTTCTTCATGCGTAGGATAAGGTCACTGAGCTTCATGGGTGGGTTTCTTACAGTGATAGTGCATGAGAGTTTTTTTGTATTTGGAGCAGGAGATCCAAGCTTAAAACTGTCCACAGTATTCTAGCAAAGTCGGGTGGCTTTATGTTCAGGAAATCAAATTTTGCAAGCGTAGAAATAGTGTCCGAAGCACATTTCAACACATTATTTGCTCCTACACCCTTTGAATGGACTTTATTAAGAAAGAGCTTTGAAAAAAAGCGATCTACGGGTCTCAGGAAGAGAAGAAGACTCGAAGAAATTGACCATGTACTCTTTTATCATATCAGGCGCAAGTGCTTTTTCAAGATTTTTCTTTACATATATATATATATATATATATATATATATATATATATATATATATATATATATATATATATATATATATATATATATATATATATATATATATATATATATATATATATATATATATATATAAGTACTGTTATAGCTGATAATACTGTTTTTCCTCTGGGTTATTTTCATCCATTAATCTGATTGCTAGAAGTAAGTTCACTTGCAAGAGAAGTAAGGGAAGTGTTGAAGGCTGTCTACCTTTTGCCGCAATTTTAGGGGTAACCCCGACAGGTACCAAGGCTCTTGCAAACAACTCTCTCACCCCTCTTCTGCTTACTTTTCTCCTGCCACCTTTATCGCAGCGTAATCGCCAATAAATATCGAATATATGATACTCCGTATAATGTTCGCACAGCTTAATCTTGACCTATATCCTATAGGACCTGGCACGTACGCAGGGGGTCCTTCGGGCCAAGGTCCCCCCCCCCCGAAATTTAGTGAAATGTTTAATTTCCGCATGGTTTCTAGGGATTTCTGGCAAAAGTAGGACATTTATTAAGAATCATGTGTGAAGCCTTTTTTTGGGGATTTTACAGCATGGAATTATCCGGTCAAGTCACTGCCCAATTATTAACCCATTTTCTGTCTAACTTTTTACCGTCTTTGAAGTAGGGGAGAGTGGGGTTGGTTCGGACGCAGGGTGAGTCTGGACAAGCGCTTCTCTTCCTACAGCGCCGTCTGCTAATCAAGAAAAAAACACTGTAGACCTGCCATCTAGCATTTTACTTGGGTATGTAGTTTTGTTACCCCACGTGCAGTCGTTTTGGAAATATAAAAAAAAAACAATAAAAAAACAAGGTAAGGCATCCTGTATCTTCTTTACTTTGAGATTTAATTCAGCCTATATTAATAAACATTTAGCTTTCTTAATGTATGACACGTTTAACTTAGATTTTGTTAAGTTGTTCCGATTTTGGTTTATGGCGCCATATATAAGTTTTGAGGCGCAGGTGAGGTTTCAGGCTTTTTTCTTTCAGGTGGGGTTGATTTGGACAACTACAGTGGGGTGCATTTGGACATTGTCCGAACCAACCCCACCCTCCCCTAATTAGCGATTGTACTCTTATTTTTTTTTGTAAAGAGAGTTTGCTTTCCACAGCAAAATAGAATTATCTTTGATATTAGGGCGTTATCCCCCCCCCCTTTTCAGGATAAAGTGCAGCTTTTAATGGATCAATTTTGGAAACTATCTTTTTTCATTTAAATCAACGTTTTCGCAATAGAAGAACTACCCCCCCCCCCCACAGCACCCATATTGTACTGTTAATCCTAAAATTTCCCTTTCAGTGGGACATAATAGATTAATTACTGGTTCTAAATCGCTATGAACATAACTTGAGCCTAAAACGTATTTTTGAGGCTTCAGTCTTCTTGCCCCCATCCGCGAAAAGAAACACTGAACTCTTTTTCTAGTTCCTTTTTCTGGCTGAAAACGATTGGAGAACAAATCAACTAGCAACAAATGTACGTTAGGGGCCTTATATGCCCAATTTCCACTGGATCAGCACTTTAAAATCGCCATTTTGTTTAAAGTACTCGAAAGATCGGATTCAATGGCACCCATAGTCCCGGAAGCAACAGCCGTAAATTATGCCTTAATACTCTTAAAGAGCTAACAACACATGTTGAAATGAGATTCCTCCAGAATTTCTACGATTGCTTGTTTGATACACTAGCAAAAAAAATAAAAATAATAATGAAAAACCATGTAACATCAGAAATTTCGCATTTCTTAGTTAAGGACTTTCTTAGTTAGTTAGGGAAATTCTGCTTAGGGAGTGTTAGGAGTATAGAAATAGACAGTGCAGTTTCCGCTAAGATCAGATCGATTTTGGTTGAACAGGTGGGCTTTTTTTGTAAAATAATAAAAGTTTACACATTCTACAAACTTTTAACGGGTACCATTAAGCTTAATAAACTTGACAGCGTTAGAATCACCGTAAAGTGAATATTCTAGGATTTATATGTTCCCACCAAACATGTTTAATTTATGTTTCTTTGGATTTTCCATTACTATTGCCACCGATGATTCTTTATTTACAGGTCGTTACCAAATATAAAAATGCCGAAAAAACAGCGAAGTGTTCTCGAACTTTGGAGCAAAAAAAGACGAATTAGTGATGTTGAATCAGAAAGACATGGCAATAGCGAAGTGAATACTGCCGTCGGTAATGAGCCTTCGTCTTCACCTCACGAAAACATACCCTTTGGAACCGAACCAAGGACTTCAGCTCAGCAAATGCTGAAGTGATGAAAGTTGAAATAAATATTGACATTGAGCTTGACATAGGAAGTTTTTTTGACAGAAGAGGCTCGCTTTCCGATGAAACAAAGTACAATTTACTCAAAAGGCCTTTTAAACCCAACAGTAACTATCCATTCCCAGTTCAAGTCATAGGAACGAAAACAAGGAAGTTTCAGATTAGCTGGATGGATAAGTATGTCTGGCTAGTTTTTTCGGCAGTAAAAAAAGGATGTTTCTGTAAATATTGTACTGTGTTTGCTTCTGACCAAGCCGGACGAGATTTCCATCAAAAATTAGGTCAGCTTGTTTTAGAGCCATATGTTAATTTGAAAAATACACTGGAAGACTTTTCCAAACATCAGTCAACTCTTACCATAGAGAAGCTGTTAACTGGGAAGAAAATATTCTGGCGACACTGAGCAGGCAGAAAACCTCTATCGTGGAAGTTCTTAATACTCAAAAAAGAGAAGACATAGAGACAAACAGAAAGCGGCTCTGTTTTATTGCTGAAACATTACTGATGTGTGGAAGACAGGGTATTGCTCTGCGTGGTGATGAAGACTCTGGGAAATTCACCTTTGCTGAGCCTGTAGAAAACGATGGAAAGTTCAGGACCTAGCTACACTATTGGATGAAGGACGATCCAGTTATGAAAGATATCTTTGAGAGAAGTGCAAGCAATGCTCAGTATTGCATCCCGAGAATTGCAGCCCAAATTAATTGATATTTGTGGGCAGCTAATAACCGAAAAAATAGTTAACCAAGTTAAATCTGCCAATTTTTTTACCATTCTTGCAGACGAGACTACAGATATATCAAGGCAGGAGAAAATTGCTCTAGGGCTTCGATTTGTGGACAGTGAAACGCTGCAGATTAGGAAAGAGTTCATCGAGTTCGCTGTTGTTGAGGACTTGCGCGGTGAAAGCCTGGGTCATTTTATCCTAAATCTAATTGAGAAACTTGGTCTCGACATGAAACTCTGCAGGGGACAAGGTTATGATGAAGCTCCAAACATGAGTGGACATTTTTCAGGGGCCCAGGCTTTTATTTCGAGCAAATATCCACTCGCCAAGTACGTTCACTGTATCGCTCACTCCTTAAACTTGGTCCTGACGGACTCGAGCAAAATAGCTGAAATCAAGCATTGTATGATGGTAATTCGTGAAACAGTTAATTTCTTCCATTTTAGTGCAAAGCGAAGCATTATCCTAAAAACTTATACTGCACTTAATCTTAAAGGCTTGTGCGAAACTAGGTGGGTCAAAAGACATGATGCTATTCAGATCTCAAAACAGTTGATTGTGCCTATCTTTAAGGCCCTAGAGGAGATAGAGACGGGCGGGGACTCGGTAACGTTGTCGAAAGCCAGAAGTCTGCTCAACAACATCCTGAGATTGGACTACCTAGTGACCCTCATTGTGATGGATTTTTTTCTTGGGTATACATTGAATCTATCTAAGCTGCTGTAGTCTGAAAACATAGATATGGTTATGTGCATTCAGTGCGTCAAAAGTGTAAAAGAAATGTTCAAAGAAATCCGAAATAGTGCCGAGGGAAGGTTTCATCAGCTGTTTCTGGAAGCAACTAGGCTATACAGAGAACAAGAAAATACTCTTGTCATGCCACGAAAGAGGAACCTTGTCAAAATCCCAAGTGATATCCCGTCAGAAAAACATAGAATTTTACTATCATGTTTCCATTTTCCTCCCATTTGTAGACCAGCACTTGCAATCACTTGAATCTCGATTCACAAAGCACAAGGTCACGCTGAAAGGCCTCTGTGGAATATTGCCATCTTTTGTTGTGAAACAGTCTAGCAGCGATCTTAAAGAACTGATCAAATTATATGCCTCAGATCTAACGAGTTTAGACTCCGCTGTGATTGCTGAGCTTGAACTATGGCGAGCTAAGTGGCTGAAAGTAGTACCCAGTCTTTTCCCGAAGACAGCAGTGCAGAGATTGGCTGAGTGCGAACGTGGAATATTTCCAAATATCCACAAGTTATTGAGCATCTTTTGTGTCATTCCCACGTCTACAGCATGTGTTGAGAGGTCATTTTCTTCGATGAAAAGGATAAAACGTATCTTCGCAGTCGGATGAGTGAAGACCGACTGAATGGCTTGGCACTCTTGAATGCCCACAGAGATGTTCTCCTATCAGTCGATGAAATTTTGGAAAAATTTGCTATTAGCTCTGCTCAAAGGTTACGATTTAAAGTATAGATAAAGTGAATCTTTATTTTCCGACATACGTGCTTTTTGCCTTTATTTAGTTACTAAATAAAAAAGTGCTACTTTTACATCTGCTGTTTTGAAGGTTTTGGCCCCCCTCCCCGAAAAAAAATCCTGCGTACGTGCCTTTATAGGACGCTAATATATGTCACTACAATCCCAAGCCAATTTTTGCAAAATAATTAAAGGTCATTGATTTAATTATGGGATATAAGTATGGATTTTAAAACTATAATCCCAAGCCAATTATCGTGAACTATTCACATAATTCACCTTAAAAGAAACTGACTAATTTAGTAATGTTCACAAAGTAGCTGATATTATAGTTGTTCTCATCCTGAACTCAGAAACAACACTCCAGTTTTCTAGTTCACCTTGAACTATTTTTAGTCTTCTAGCATCAATATGGCATTATAAGTAGTGTTTCCATCGTTGATGGTTTATCATCAAATTCGGAACTTTGTGATTGCTCTCTTGATGATTTTTTTGTGATTTTAATTTAACAAATTAATAAATTAGCAAAGGCTCTCATGCTTCCTGTTTTTCAAAAAGTGGGTAGAATTACTTAGACTTACAACAAATCTTAGCTGCCATGATAGTTGAAATGCCGATAATACCAGTGAGAATTCTGCCAATAAATATTTGTGTTGGGTTGGTAGTTAGAACCGTTAAAAGGTGAGCCAAAATGTAAAATGGAGAAATGAGAAGCATGGATCCTCGTCGTCCAACATAATTTATCGAAACAAAAGCCAAAATTGAGCCAATTGTCGACCCAATGGGCATACCACTAACTGAAAAGAACAAAATATAAACTAAATAAGAGTATCTTCAGTTTTCTGACGGTTGCTGCTGTTTTATTATTTGTTTATATTTCCTTTGGAAAACGAATAGTTTTGACAATATATTTAGGTTTTTTTTGTTTTTTTTCTACTCCATAGTTTTCCATTGTATTTTTTGGGTTGTAAATAAATATTATTGTTATTAATAAATGGTTAAGGGTTAATTTTTACTCCATAGAATTTAGGCCCTTTTTGGCCAAAAATAAGGATTTAGCGCCTAGCGCCACAGAATCGCTTAGCACATAACTGTAGACTGCAGAACTATATCTTTTGTTGCTCAATTTCCTCTGTAATAAAACTTTGCGATAGTAAATATTTTTACAATAAGCTTTTCCTGACATTTTACGACCACTTCTTCGATACAAAGACCTCCGTGGTAAAAGAAAAAAAAAGAAGAAGAAATAAACACTCGTCCCTTCCGGGAAGTTAATATATTTCGTTTCTTGTTTTTTACAGATAGGGGCCTGAAACCTCTTCTAAAAGGTTCCAGGGCATATTGAAACTAATGGTGTAGTTTGTGTCCCCGTAATAGTATAATAACCATGATTATTTGAAACAACTAATTACAGTAGACTTCATGTTAATTTATAATGATGTTCATTCTACAAAGTTTGAATAACCTTATATTTATTAACTTTATATGAGAGAAAACTTGTAAAAAAGGCCTTTAGAAGGCTCAGTTTGTTTGGGATAATATCTTTTTTTGAAATTTTAATCATAAAGTATTGCAAAATCTGTTCGTTTGGGGTTTTGTTCATTCATTGAATATGACTTATATATGTTTTAAGTTTCGTTTACTAGTTGACTTTACTAGATAGATTAAATTTAAAAAAAAGTTTTTTTAACTGCTAGAAAGGAGCGACATCAAAACTTAAAACGAACAGAAAATACTCCGTATATGATTTGGGTTGTCCCCTCCGCAATCCCTCACTCTTTACGCTAAAGTTTGACTCTTTGCCACAATTCTACTTTTTTAAAACCGTTAAAAGCTTTAGCGTAAAGAGCGAGGGATTGCAGAGGGGACAACCCATTTCATATACGGAGTAATTTCTGTTCGTTATAAGTTTTAATATCGCTCCTTACTACTAGCTAAAAAAACTAGTTTTTTTTATATTTAATTTCTGAACGTATTTGAATTAATGCATGTTTTGATTTTGACTCACTGCAGATGAATAATTAAAACGGAATTTGCATATAATATAAAGATTGGTAGTGTTCAGTTTAAAATAGTTGGCAATAGCAACGTAAGAACATTGATAATTTATTTAATAATTTAAATTTTCCTATATATATATATATATATATATATATATATATATATATATATATATATATATATATATATATATATATATATATATATATATATATATATATACATATATTAAGCCACCACCACCCATGTAAAACCTCCTCTGGAAAGTTAACCTGCCCAAAATACCCCCCCCCCCTCCCAATTCTAAAATCTCCTAGTATAAAAAACAAAATTATTTATCATGTATATGAGGGTCCTCCCGCCAAAACCTCTGTCTTTACGCTAAAGTTCCCGATTCATTAGGAGCAACTACTGAAGCATAAGGGTCGTTTAAATTTAATTTAAGTAACTTAATTTAAATTAATTTAAAGCAGAGAAAAAAGTTTAAAGCACCATTATTAAAGTTTAAATAAAAAAAAAACATTCTTATAGTACAGAAAGCGTTGAAAATAGTTTCAACTATATGCAGAATGTTGAAAAGTTAAAACAAAGAAGTGTAAAACAATAATATTAACTATTCTACAGTAACGGATTGGTTGTTTCCTTAGACACATTAGTACCTCGCTCTTTACACTATTAAATAAAAAAAACAGTTTTTTTAACTGAAAGTAAGGAGCGACATTAAAATTTAAAACGAACAGAAATTACTCCGTATGTGAAATGGGTTGCCCCTTCCGCAATCCCCCGCTCTTTACGTTAAAGTTTTTAATTGTTTTAAAACGTAGAATTGTGGCAAAGAGTCAAACTTTAGCGGAAAGAGCGAGGGATTGCGGAGGGGACAACCCATTTCACATACGGAGTAATTTCTGTTCGTTTTAAGTTTTAATGTCGCTCCTTACTTTCAGTTAAAAAACTATTTTTTTTCATTTAATTTCCGGACGTTTTTGAATTAATGCATGTTTGATTTTGCATCTCCACACATAAATTATTAAAATAAATTAGCATAATAATTCTTTTTTTGGCTAAATGGCTTTCTTTTAGTTTTGATCAGACGATATTGAGAAATAAGGGGTGGGGAAGGAGGCCTAGTTGCCCTCCAATTTTTCGGTTGCTTAAAACGGCAACTAGAACTTTAAATTTTTAACGAACGTTTTTATTAGTAAAAAATATACGTAACTTAAGAATTAACTTACGTAACAAACTATTATTCTCTTAGGTTTTATTATGTATGTGAGGGGGTTTGTTTTCTCGTTAATACCTCGCTCTTTACACTAAATTTTAAGTTTTGTCCCAATTCTATAAGAATAACCCTGAATCAGAAAGGCCGTAGAATAAATAGTTGAAATTACTAAAAATACTTTAGCATAAAGAACGAGGTATTTATCTCCTCCTAAATACCTCGCTCTTTATGCTAAAGCATTTTTAGAACCCCTCATATGTGTAATAATCTCTGTTCGTTTTATGTTTTAATGCTACTCCTAAGTTTCAATTGAAAAAAAAATTTTCATGTTTATTTTTTCATTGTTTCTTTTACAGTAATGCTAGAAAATCCCGCGCCCTTTTCATTGAACTTTTCTCCCACCATGATATATTCCTCCAAGAAAAGATCCTCCCACATAGCTCCCTCCCCTCGACCCCAATCCCAAACCAACAAAATCCCCCTGAAAACGTCTGTACAGTTCCCAATAACCATTAGTGTATGAAAACACTGGTCAAACTTTGTAGCTTGCAGCCCCTCCCCCAGGGACTGTGGGGGAGTAAGTCATCCCCAAAGACCTAGTTATTATGTTTTTCGACTATGTGAAACAAAATGGCTATCTCAAAATTTTGATCCGTTGACTTTTGGTAAAAAAGAGCGTGGGAGGGAGCCTAGGTGCCCTCCAATATATTTGGTCACTTAAAAAGGGCACTAGAAATTTTAATTTTTGTTAGAATGAGCCATCTTGTTACATTCTAGGACCACTTGGTCGATACGATGACCCCTGGGAAAAAGAAAAAAAAAACAAAAAACAAATAAACACGCACCCGTGATCTGTCTTTTGGCAAAAAATACGAAATTCCACATTTTAGTATATAGGAGCTTGAAATTTTCGCTTTAGGGTTGTTTGATACGTTAAATGCAATGGTGTGATTTTCGTTAAGATTCTATGACTTTTAGGGGGTGTTTTCCCCAATTTTCCAAAATAAGGCAAATTTTCCCAGGCTCGTAATTTTTGATGACAAAGACTAAATTTGATGAAACTTATATATTTAAAATCAGCATGAAAAATCCAATTCTTTTGATGTATCTTTTAGCATCAAAATTCTGTTTTTTTAGAGTTTCATTTACTATTGAGGCGGGTCGCTCCTTACTACAGTTCGCTACCACGGACGCTTAAATTTTGTCCCAATTTCTTAAGAATGACCCCTGAATCACAAAAACCGTAGAATAAATAGTTGAAATTACTAAAAATACTTTAGCGTAAAGAGTGGGGTATTAGGAGGAGGTGAGCCCATCATATGCGTAATAATTTCTGTTCGTTTTAAGTTTTAATGCTTCTCATTACTTTCATTTGAAAAAACTTTTTCATATATATTTTTTATTGTTTTTTTTTTAAATAATTCTAGAAAATCCTGAGCTCCCTTCATGAAAATTTTCTTCCCCCACGAAAAATTCCTCTAAGGAAAGTTCCCCCAACATATCTCTCTCTTCTCAACCCCCCCCCCCCAACCTAAAAATCCCCCTGAAAACGTCTGTCCAATTCCAAATAACCATAACCATTACTATATCTAAGCACTGGTCAAAATTTGTAACTTGTAGTCCCTCCCACGGGGACTGTGGGGGAGTAAGTCACCCCCAAAGACATAGTTGTAAGGTTTTTGACTACGGTGAATAAAATGGCTATCTCAGAATTTTGATCTGGTGACTTTGGGGAAATAATTGGCGTGGGAGGGGTCTAGGTGCTTTCCAATTTTTTTGGTCACTTAAAAAGGGTACTAGAACTTTTTATTTCCTTTAGAATGAGTCCTCTCTTAAGATTCTAGGACCACTGGGTTGATACGATCACCCCTGGGGAAAAAACAAACAAATAAACAAACAAATAGACACGCATCCGTGATCTGTGTTCTGGCAAAATATGCGAAATTACACATTTTTATAGATAGGAGCTTGGAACTTCAACAACAAGGTTCTCTAGCATGCTGAATCTGATAGTGTGATTTTCGCTAATATTGTATGACCTTTAGGGGATGTTTCCCCCTATTTTTGAAAATGAGGCAAATTTTCTCAGGCTCATAACTTTTGATAGGTAAGACTAATCTTGATGAAACTTATATATTTTAATTTAGCATTAAAATGCGATTCTTTTTATGTAACTATTGGTATCAAAATTCGATTTTTTAGAGTTTCGGTTACTATTGAGCCTGGTCGCTCCTTATTACAGTTTGTTACCACGAACTGTTTGATAACTAGATATTATTTTATTATGAAAACAACACAACAAGCAATCAGCAACAAACATCAACCCCCTTCCTCCACGGCTGGAGATGCAAGACGAAAGAACAAAAATGAACAAAAACCGTAAAAGAGGAAAGAAAAATCAGCTTGTCTTTGGTTTAACGTAGCTCTTTATTTTTGTTAGATAAAATATTTTCATTGGAAACAGTTTTTTAATTAATTACTGTTCGTTTTTAATTAAAATTATTGTTATCATTGGTTAATGATAAGAATATTTGTAAATTTTTATCCGGTTTTTCTTGTTAAGAGCTAAGATTTTGGCTTCTAAATTATACTTGGGATAAAATTCTGCAACAAATCTGAATAATGGTCTTACTAGATAATCTTGTATGGATCGTGAAAGGGTATATGATTCTAATAAAAGTATAGAGAATCTACATAGCTTTTTGCCTTTTATAGAACTTAAGAAGTCTTGATCCCCATCCTTTTACAACTTTAGACATGACAGATGCTCATAGACTGTCAATATTATAAGAATCATTTTTTTGTTTAAAAAAAAAAACCATAAAAGCAGGATGTCAAGTAATTCTCAATTTCAAGGTTGTCTAGAATCTATGTCAAGAAAATTTGCATACCGTTGAGGTTCACTTATCCTGAAACTTTAAATTAGGTGTTTTCATGGCTTGAAATTTAAGCAGATTAGGATAAGAAAAGGATATTTTTTAGAGTTTCGGTTACTATTGAGCCGGGTTGCTCCTTACTACAGTTCGTTACCACGAACTGTTTGATAATTAGATATTATTTTATTAAGAAAACAAAACAACAAGCAATCAGCAACAAACATCAACCCCCTTCCTCCACGGCTGGAGATGCAAGACGAAAGAACAAAAATGAACAAAAACCGTAAAAGAGGAAAGAAAAATCAGCTTGTCTTTTGTTCAACGTAGCTCTTTATTTTTGTTAGACAAAATATTTTCATTGGAAACAGTTACACTAACACACTAAGAATCAAAACAGACCTTTTTATTCAAACATTTGTTGTCCTTCATAATCTCCCCTTCGTCCTCCATGTCAAAAGTACAATCTGTTGGGTCTTCCTCGTGCATTGTTCCTTTAAGTTTCAGTTGGGTTTCTTAAGCCGTTAATTTTGCTGTTCCTGCAATGCTTCAGATGCGTCCTTTTGTTGACTGGGATGTATATAGTGTTGTTTGATGTAGCTCAACACTCTAAGAAAACATTTGTTTAATACCGTTAGTCGCTACTGTGGAATTGTATATACAGACTTTTGACATCATGGATGAACGTATTACCTTTTTATTCAATTTTACAAGCCTTCCAGCATTTACTGAAAGTTTAACGTAAACCACCCCTGTCATTTTGCAGATATAATACTTTCACAACCTGGGTGTAACTACTGTCTTTTTATTTAGTTTAATTCCTTGAAAGTTTTTTTTTACTTAATTTCCTTAGTTGTTCCTAAGATATTGCAGAAAGGTTGTTTGATAACAGGAATGCACACAGTGTTATTTCATTTAGTTCAATACCCCTTAAAACTCCTGAAACTTTCAACCTAATATCCTTAGCTGTTCCTAATATACTGTAGAACGTTCTTTTGATAATCTGCGTGAATATAATGTCTTTTGATTTACTTCAACATCCACTCAACACTCCCTGAATGTTTCAACTTAATACCCTTACCCGTTCCTCATATATTGCAGATACGTCCTTTTGACAGTATGGACGTTAACCATGTCTTTTGATTCAGTTCAACATTACCCACAAAATTCCCTGAAAATTTCAAACTAACACCTTTTACAGCTCTTAGGACATTGTAGATATGCGTTCTGATAATCAAGATACATTTACCATCGTTTTTTTTACTTCAGCGTCCCCTCATCATGCCCCTAAAGTTTCAACTTAGTACTCTTAGGCGGTTCTGAAATATTGTAGATACATTATTTTGACAGCCTTGATGCACATAGTGTATTTTGGTTGGGTTCACAACCTTTTCGACATTCACTGAAAGTTTAAATTTAATGCTCCAAGTCATTCCTGAGATATTGCCGATGCGCCCTTTTGACAACCTGGATGAACATAGTGCTTTTTGACTTAGTTCAGCATCCCATTGAGCATTCTCTTAAATTTTCAGTTTGAAGCCCTTATCCCTTCCTGAGATATTACGGATACCCGCTTTCAAAGATCCGGATGCATATAGTGTCTTTTGATTTAGTTTGACATCTTCCCCAAACATTACATGATAGTTTCAGCTTAATACTCTAAACTGTTCCTGAGATATTTTAGTTACGCCATTTTGAAAACCTGGAAGGACACAGTGTCTTTTAGTTGACGTTTCAGTTGTCCTAGTTTATCTCTATAGCTTCGGAATTTTATTCGAAAAATTTTCTGTGACCATCTATTTTATATTGTGATTGATAAAAGATTGAATATTTATGTGATTCTTGGATATAAATTAATTCAAAACTAAACTCGACTCTTTTGGTCTATTATTTACAGACAAAGCTACCTGACTGGAATGGCTGAGAAGAGTGTGCGGAATGTAGAGTTGAACTTTATAACATGATCAATACATGACGGTATTAAAAGTGAATCAATTGTAAAGACGATGCCTTTTTTTTAGCCAGGATGACATGGCTAAAACTTAGGACATAGGTCACGGTATATTAATTGTAGAAAGGTGAGCTATAAAACATGAAACGGGCGATCAGAACATTTTGAAATTTACTGCTCATTAAAAAAAAGCTAATTGTAAGTTTGGTATAATTTCGTTTGCCAAAGAGCCTGTGACTGATGAAACCGTTAATTTGACAGTGTTAGCAAACGTTAACAAACTTAAACATAAACCAGGTGGTTTCATGACAAAGGCTCTTTAAATCTCACTCCAGCACTCTCCTCCTCAGATAGATCAGCAGACCGGGGTGCCCAACCCAATGTGTCCTGTGATTGTTAAAAATTAATCGAAAACACTTGATTCAGCGCAATCGAGACCTAACTTCATTGGTGAGATGCACCCAAATGAAGCTTGAGCAATACTCATGCTTAAACGTAGCCAATCCAACTGGAAAACAATATTCAAGAGCAAAAAGATTGCATTCTGACTTGCAGAATCGATGCAAAATGCATCTCACGGGGTCACCATGCCTTATGTCTAACCCATTTTTTCTGTCTGCCACAAGATGTGGTGAAGTGGATACTGTATGGCTCCTAAAGGGGGTAAGTCTATAAGGGCTACTTAATAAGTATGGTAGCATCCTAATTTGTGATTGGCCTGAACTACTTATATAGGTCGTTCCTATTGAGTCTGTATGAGAAATCCAGGATAAAATAGTGATTATTATTTCATTGACCCAAGTAGCAACGGTACATGTCCGAGAATTTAAAGACACTCGGTACTGGAACCCTCGTTCCACAGATTTAGAAGAATACAAGACATAACTTAACTATAAGAAAGTACGAACGCTTACAATACTTTAAAGAAATGCTAAAATTTGCAAAAACCAGGGGTCAAACGTGTATCAAGGAAATCACTGTCCTTTTTTACAATAAACAGTTACTTTTATATGATACACCTTACTACACGCATCCAGGCCACGCCTGAGCTAAGCAAGGCTGTGGTTTTTTCCCAATTGTCTCAAAACCCAGACATATCCTGAGTTCCAGAAACCCTGGTTCTTCTACAGTTAATTTCAAAACTCCCAGCTTAGTAAAGAGTGGTAATGCAAAACCTCACACTTTATGTTTTTGCGTCTAAGCATTTTATCAATTTATGGCTTAATTAGTCAGCTTACTACAATTTACCATTGGGGGGGATTTTTGACGAAAATTTTAACAGAGGGGGATTTCCACCATGATTTGAAAAGCAATCAGAAATTATTTTTTTTATTTTCAAATGAAAGGTCGCTAAGAAACATTTTTCAGGCTGATTCGTTGACAAAATTTTGTTTGGGGATATTTTCAGTGAGAATGGAATTGTCCGGGGGAAATTTTCCTGTCGAGAGGGGGGGGGGTGTTTGTATTTTAAGTGAGAGGCACTGTCCATGGAGGGATTTTCCGTGGGATAAGGAATTTTCCAGGTAAGGGTTCCCGATTTTTTAAAAACGATTGGAAACAAAAAAAAAAAAAAAAAAATCATTGAATGTAATGAGCAGTATGAAAACTTAGAACGAAAAAAAATATTACGTATGTGAGGGGCAATCGGGACTTTTCGTCCTAGTTCTTTAAAAACGTCTTCTTAAACAAAAGAGTTATTTAATTAGAACAATAAGAATCGTTTTAAAAGTCCTTAAAATCTTGAGCGTGAAGAGCGAGGTTTTGAGGAAACGGGAAATTCCCCTATCTGTATACGTAATAATTTCTGTTTGTTTTGGATTTTGATGATGCTCCTTACCTTCAGTCGACTTTTTTCTAAATGTAATTTAAAAAGGGTTCAAAGAAGGGTTTTAGGAAGTAACAGTGAAGATTAAGAGCTAATATATCAATTATTAACAGAGCTAGCAAGGCAAAATAACAAAGGGCAGAAACCCTGTTAAATAAATTTGGCAGAATTGTGGGTTTTTCAGATGCCTGTCATTAAAACATTGATGATGAAATATGTTTCTGTTTGCTCGCTGGATTACGCGCTTTTAGGCTTTTGGGCTCGTTCCCAAAATGTTTTTTACGTAATACCTTCTAACCACAATATTTAAGTAATTCACCAGATAAGGGGTCTCTTCAAAGGGGAGAGGGGAATAATACTTTATTACTGTCTGTCGGATATTTCAGCACATACTTTATCCATAACAATTTTCAGACGTAAAACAAGTCTTATGCAAAAATTGCCACCATTTGAGTGTTTTTTTTTTTTTTTAATCTAGAGCTAACCTTTAAAGATGCCACTTGCTGTCCGGAGCTAAAACAGTCAAAAGCAAATAAGAGTTCGATTTGTGGACGAAAGAGGAATGTTGGGGATTGCTTCCAACCTAACTTTTTATAAGTACACTGAGAACACACAGTAAAACACGTCTAATGAAGTATGGCACTGTGTTTGATATAGGGTTAAGATCATCACAGAGCATCTCCAAAAAAATTGCACGTAACCTCTCGATTAGCTTATAAATTACTTTCGTCTTGATGCAAAATCAGAAAAAATTGAATTCAAAAACTGGGCAAAGCAAAAATTATAATAGCAGGGAAATAAACATAAATACATTTTTAGGCCTAGGAAAAAGGATTTAGTTACTCTTTCTTCTTCAAGTGGTTGATGGCCTGTTTTAAACACAGTGTCTTACATCAAAGTACCCGACACGTCTTATGTGTATGCGGTCTATCATTATCGTCCCCAACCTCACGCAATTTTGCTAAAGCAATAGCAAAATTTGGAGTTTTTGCCCTTTTGGTGATTTTCAGTCGAGATGTGATACCTTTCTGCCACGGCAACCAGCGTCCATATTAGATGGGGTAAAATGAATTCAATTTACGAAACACAAGCTCGTTATTTTACAGTACTAACCTCCAATAAGCCTACATTCAATACAGATTATTATAGTTGATTACAGTAACTAATTGATAAATGCAGTTATTGTACTGTTCTGAATTTCGTTTGGTTAAAATTCTAGACAAGTTACTTTTTACTATCTTTAAAGAGGTTAGGTTAGGAAAATAGAACTTTCAGCAATTAATCTAAGGCTAGAAGTATATTCCGGGAAGGCATTATCAAGCTATTATGTTAACTCTCTTCTGATGCCCAATTTATTGTTTTGAATTTAGCCTTAGCAACATTATACCCTAATTTTCAGTTTCTTTCTCCCTGGTTTCAGTTCTGAAAATACAGTTCCTGTTATTTGAATAGAATTTGAATCCATATCAAAAAGTTTTTTTTTCTAAATTTAGGAAATGTATTTGCAGATCTTTGAAAAATCATAAACTGGGATTGAGCAAAGTTTTGAAGCTAAAAATATGTTTCTTGTAGACTAGCCCATGTCATTTGAGGGTAAGGTAATTGTTTAGTTTCATCACAAGCTGTCTAAACAGAAAACTGCTAAAAATGCTAATTCTAGGAGTACATCCATTTTTTAGTTTTCTAATTTCCATTTTCTAGCTTTCTAAAATCCTCCTTCGACAATCCAAAAATGCATAAAGTAGGCAGGGTTTTTAAGCCAAGAGAAAAGTTGGGGTTGTACAATATGAATGAAATTATATTTTAGATACCTGTTCCACCCATCACTAGTGATTTCTGTATAGTAGTAAGTCAAAAGATAATTAAAAACTTATGCATCCATTAAGGCTAAAATCCACTTTCACTTTCAAGTTTATACTAGCCAGTGAGAGTGATTAGTTACATATTACATTTACATTCTATTGATTTGAAGAAATGCTAGTAAAATTCTAGTTAATTGACTTCTTGCTATCTCAGAAAGAGTTTAGGTTAGTAAAATAAAACTTTCAGGGATGAATCTACAGACCAAAGTATATATATATATATATATATATATATATATATATATATATATATATATATATATATATATGTCTATAATTTTGATAATATTTATTATTTTAGAATAGCCTTGTTCATTTATAAAATAGGCTATTAATAGTCAGGTCTTTCTGTAGGTTTAAGTGTGAAGTTGATCTGAGTTAAGATATAAAATCACTATATAACACAAAAGAACTTTTTCAGGTATTTTCCAAACAGAAGAAAAGCAGAAAGTGTTCCTCACTTAATGAACAAGCTTTCAAATTTGGTTAGTGAATGTGTTGGTCTACTAGAAACTAATGAAGAACCCTAATGCAGGAACTTCCAGTACGTTTTCAGAACTTGAACAGGTTGATACACACCTTAAGGAAGTGGGGCACAATTTTCAGGTTTTGAAGGCTAAATTTTCAAATATGAAAGGTATAATTTTGTTGATTTTGTTGGAACCTCAATGTATTAATCAGGCAACAATTGTGTATTTGTAAAAAATTTTTTTGATAACAACTCTATAATTTGTCTGAAAATGTGTATTTCAAAGTACCCACCTCCACTCCTTCTCCCTCTAGAGGGCTCTAAAATTTGCCTACATGACAGGTGTGTATACCTATTGAAATTTTGAAAAAACATTTTACCTTAATTTTCAGTTACTAGTTGCTTTTTCTCTGCCTTTAGTTCTGAAAAATGCAATTCCTGTTATTTGAGTAGAATTTTGAGCCATTTCAATGTTTTCTTTCAAAATTTAGGAAATGTATTTGTATATCTTTAAAACCTTATAAAATGGAATTAAGCAGTTATGAAGCTGAAAACAATTTTGTTGCACTTCAATTAAGCAGAAGATCTATTTTGCAAAGTTTCACTTTTATAACACACATATTTTTAAAGGTCATCAAAGGTCAGGGCCCTGTAAAGATAGAATGAGTGGAGGTAGTTGCTTCAAAATACCTTCCCGGGACATACTTTAGCCTGTAGACCTATCCATGAAAGTTTCATTTTCCTAACCTAAACCGTTTCTGAGATAGCAAGAAGTCAATTAACTAGAATTTTACCAATTGGGTAAAATTCTAGTTAATTGACTTCTTGCTATCTCAGAAAGGGTTTAGGTTAGGATAATGAAACTTTCAGGGATGGTATTTTAAAGTACCCACCTCCATTCCTTCTCCCTCTAGAGGGCTCTGAAATTTGCCTACATGACTATACCTATTGAAATTTTGAAAAAACAACATTTTACCTTAATTTTCAGTTACTAGTTGCTTTTTCTCTGCCTTTAGTTCTGAAAATGCAATTTCTGTTATTTGAATATAATTTTGAGCCATATCAATGTTTTTTTCAAAATTTAGGAAATGCATTTGTGTATCTTTAAAACCTTATAAAATGGAATTGAGCAAAGTTATGAAGCAGAAAACAATTTTGTTGTACTTCAATTAAGCCAAAGATCTATTTTGCAAGGTTTCACTTTTAGAATACACATATTTTTAAAGGTCATCAAAGGTCAGAGCCCTCTAGAGAGAGAAGGAGTAGAGGTAGTTGCTTCAAAATACCTTCCCAGGACATACTTTAGTCTGTAGATTTATCCCTGAAAGTTTTATTTTCCTAACCTAAACCCCTTTTTAGATAGCAAGAAGTCAATCAACTAGAATTTTACCAAAATGCCTTCTGACAGAATAGAGTTTATACAGTTTTTCAGTTCAAGATTCAATTTGTTTGAAAAGATGCTTTGGCTATGGGAAGGCCTTGGTGAAACAAATTTGGTTGAATACTGAGGTGCTATTGCCTGTAGAGCAAAGCAAATTAGTCCATGAGCCCTCTAGGGCTCATTTATATTCCCTGTGTCCTGGTCATCATTTTCTCTTTGAGATGCAAGTCTGTTTTCACATTGTTCTTGTGATTCCTTGGCATGCTTTCTTTTCTTACTTTCTCTATTAGCTGCAAGCCTTTTGGCATTAACTCTTTAAGCAGCTTCCTTGGCTGTTTCTTCTGCCATTGTAGGATTTATACTGAAATTTCTCTTTGAATTGCCCCCTTATATACTTATAATGACGTTATATACACAGCCATATGGCTCTGTATGTCCACATTGTCATATGTGGACAAACATACAGCTTATTTTTATATATATATGTAAGATATATATATATATATATATATATATATATATATATATATATATATATATATATATATATATATATATATATATATATATATATATATATATAAGTATGGGAAATACTACCATTTGGTAAAAGTCACACCTTTGGTAAAATTTCTTTCCTCTTCCCAAACCCTTCGATGTTTTTCATAAATTGTCCACTGACTGAAATAAGAAACCCCTCAAGATTGACAGCCGAGAATATAAGTAGGATAAGTTTTGAAACACAATTTTTTTTTTATTGATAAATTAGTTGATTCTGAGCTTTTAGAGGAGAACATTCCTATTTGATAACTGTGAGGTGAATTTCGGATTCTTAATTCCTTTGCATTAAATGCTATGCATTGCGCCAAAAACTATACTTATAATTTGCATTCCAGGGGGCCAAATATGCATAGATGCAATTATCGTTTGTTAATCAACACTGTTCTTAATAAGATAATTTTTCTCTCCCTGGAGTGAAAAGAAGATGTGGATTGGTCACAACTTT